>NW_028290951.1:0-55000 GCF_964205215.1 Stylophora pistillata
CTCGCAGGCGTGCCACTACGGCTGCCGTGACATGGCAGGAGGTGCGCGTCTACTGCCCAACTCCCCTGGGACTATCTAGTGCACGCGGGAATCCATTTTAGCCGCGTGGTGATGTGTTTCGTGGAAGTGGCAGGCGTGAGTACAAGGCTCACCGCCTTCTTTAGCACATGTGCCTCACAGTGCACAGCCTCTCACTCGCAGGCGTGCCACTACGGCTGCCGCGATGGGGCAGGAGGTGCCCGACTACTCTCCGACTCCCTTGGGACTATCTACTGCACCCGGGAATCCGTTTTGGCCGCCTGGTGATGTGTTTCGTGGAAGTGGCAGGCGTGAGTACAAGGCTCAGCCCTTACACCTTGCACAGCTTCTCACTCTCACGCATGCCACTCCGTCGCCCGTGCTTTGCCGGAGTTGCGCGTCTATTGCCGAGGTTCCCCTGGGTCTAGTGCACCTGGGATTTCATTTTGGTGGCGTTGTCATGCGTTTCGTGGAAGTGGCAGGCGTGAGTGCAAGGCTCACCGCCTTCTTTAGCACATGTGCCTCGTAGTGCACAGCCTCTCACTCGCAGGCGTGCCACTACGGCTGCCGTGACATGGCAGGAGGTGCGCGTCTACTGCCCAACTCCCCTGGGACTATCTAGTGCACGCGGGAATCCATTTTAGCCGCGTGGTGATGTGTTTCGTGGAAGTGGCAGGCGTGAGTACAAGACTCACCGCCTTCTTTAGCACATGTGCCTCACAGTGCACAGCCTCTCACTCGCAGGCGTGCCACTACGGCTGCCGCGATGGGGCAGGAGGTGCCCGACTACTCTCCGACTCCCTTGGGACTATCTACTGCACCCGGGAATCCGTTTTGGCCGCCTGGTGATGTGTTTCGTGGAAGTGGCAGGCGTGAGTACAAGGCTCAGCCCTTACACCTTGCACAGCTTCTCACTCTCACGCATGCCACTCCGTCGCCCGTGCTTTGCCGGAGTTGCGCGTCTATTGCCGAGGTTCCCCTGGGTCTAGTGCACCTGGGATTTCATTTTGGTGGCGTTGTCATGCGTTTCGTGGAAGTGGCAGGCGTGAGTGCAAGGCTCACCGCCTTCTTTAGCACATGTGCCTCGTAGTGCACAGCCTCTCACTCGCAGGCGTGCCACTACGGCTGCCGTGACATGGCAGGAGGTGCGCGTCTACTGCCCAACTCCCCTGGGACTATCTAGTGCACGCGGGAATCCATTTTAGCCGCGTGGTGATGTGTTTCGTGGAAGTGGCAGGCGTGAGTACAAGACTCACCGCCTTCTTTAGCACATGTGCCTCACAGTGCACAGCCTCTCACTCGCAGGCGTGCCACTACGGCTGCCGCGATGGGGCAGGAGGTGCCCGACTACTCTCCGACTCCCTTGGGACTATCTACTGCACCCGGGAATCCGTTTTGGCCGCCTGGTGATGTGTTTCGTGGAAGTGGCAGGCGTGAGTACAAGGCTCAGCCCTTACACCTTGCACAGCTTCTCACTCTCACGCATGCCACTCCGTCGCCCGTGCTTTGCCGGAGTTGCGCGTCTATTGCCGAGGTTCCCCTGGGTCTAGTGCACCTGGGATTTCATTTTGGTGGCGTTGTCATGCGTTTCGTGGAAGTGGCAGGCGTGAGTGCAAGGCTCACCGCCTTCTTTAGCACATGTGCCTCGTAGTGCACAGCCTCTCACTCGCAGGCGTGCCACTACGGCTGCCGTGACATGGCAGGAGGTGCGCGTCTACTGCCCAACTCCCCTGGGACTATCTACTGCACGCGGGAATCCATTTTAGCCGCGTGGTGATGTGTTTCGTGGAAGTGGCAGGCGTGAGTACAAGGCTCACCGCCTTCTTTAGCACATGTGCCTCACAGTGCACAGCCTCTCACTCGCAGGCGTGCCACTACGGCTGCCGCGATGGGGCAGGAGGTGCCCGACTACTCTCCGACTCCCTTGGGACTATCTACTGCACCCGGGAATCCGTTTTGGCCGCCTGGTGATGTGTTTCGTGGAAGTGGCAGGCGTGAGTACAAGGCTCAGCCCTTACACCTTGCACAGCTTCTCACTCTCACGCATGCCACTCCGTCGCCCGTGCTTTGCCGGAGTTGCGCGTCTATTGCCGAGGTTCCCCTGGGTCTAGTGCACCTGGGATTTCATTTTGGTGGCGTTGTCATGCGTTTCGTGGAAGTGGCAGGCGTGAGTGCAAGGCTCACCGCCTTCTTTAGCACATGTGCCTCGTAGTGCACAGCCTCTCACTCGCAGGCGTGCCACTACGGCTGCCGTGACATGGCAGGAGGTGCGCGTCTACTGCCCCACTCCCCTGGGACTATCTACTGCACGCGGGAATCCATTTTAGCCGCGTGGTGATGTGTTTCGTGGAAGTGGCAGGCGTGAGTACAAGACTCACCGCCTTCTTTAGCACATGTGCCTCACAGTGCACAGCCTCTCACTCGCAGGCGTGCCACTACGGCTGCCGCGATGGGGCAGGAGGTGCCCGACTACTCTCCGACTCCCTTGGGACTATCTACTGCACCCGGGAATCCGTTTTGGCCGCCTGGTGATGAGTTTCGTGGAAGTGGCAGGCGTGAGTACAAGGCTCAGCCCTTACACCTTGCACAGCTTCTCACTCTCACGCATGCCACTCCGTCGCCCGTGCTTTGCCGGAGTTGCGCGTCTATTGCCGAGGTTCCCCTGGGTCTAGTGCACCTGGGATTTCATTTTGGTGGCGTTGTCATGCGTTTCGTGGAAGTGGCAGGCGTGAGTGCAAGGCTCACCGCCTTCTTTAGCACATGTGCCTCGTAGTGCACAGCCTCTCACTCGCAGGCGTGCCACTACGGCTGCCGTGACATGGCAGGAGGTGCGCGTCTACTGCCCAACTCCCCTGGGACTATCTAGTGCACGCGGGAATCCATTTTAGCCGCGTGGTGATGTGTTTCGTGGAAGTGGCAGGCGTGAGTACAAGGCTCACCGCCTTCTTTAGCACATGTGCCTCACAGTGCACAGCCTCTCACTCGCAGGCGTGCCACTACGGCTGCCGCGATGGGGCAGGAGGTGCCCGACTACTCTCCGACTCCCTTGGGACTATCTACTGCACCCGGGAATCCGTTTTGGCCGCCTGGTGATGTGTTTCGTGGAAGTGGCAGGCGTGAGTACAAGGCTCAGCCCTTACACCTTGCACAGCTTCTCACTCTCACGCATGCCACTCCGTCGCCCGTGCTTTGCCGGAGTTGCGCGTCTATTGCCGAGGTTCCCCTGGGTCTAGTGCACCTGGGATTTCATTTTGGTGGCGTTGTCATGCGTTTCGTGGAAGTGGCAGGCGTGAGTGCAAGGCTCACCGCCTTCTTTAGCACATGTGCCTCGTAGTGCACAGCCTCTCACTCGCAGGCGTGCCACTACGGCTGCCGTGACATGGCAGGAGGTGCGCGTCTACTGCCCAACTCCCCTGGGACTATCTACTGCACCCGGGAATAACTTCTGGCCGCGTGGTGATGTGTTTCGTGGAAGTGGCAGGCGTGAGTACAAGACTCACCGCCTTCTTTAGCACATGTGCCTCACAGTGCACAGCCTCTCACTCGCAGGCGTGCCACTACGGCTGCCGCGATGGGGCAGGAGGTGCCCGACTACTCTCCGACTCCCTTGGGACTATCTACTGCACCCGGGAATCCGTTTTGGCCGCCTGGTGATGTGTTTCGTGGAAGTGGCAGGCGTGAGTACAAGGCTCAGCCCTTACACCTTGCACAGCTTCTCACTCTCACGCATGCCACTCCGTCGCCCGTGCTTTGCCGGAGTTGCGCGTCTATTGCCGAGGTTCCCCTGGGTCTAGTGCACCTGGGATTTCATTTTGGTGGCGTTGTCATGCGTTTCGTGGAAGTGGCAGGCGTGAGTGCAAGGCTCACCGCCTTCTTTAGCACATGTGCCTCGTAGTGCACAGCCTCTCACTCGCAGGCGTGCCACTACGGCTGCCGTGACATGGCAGGAGGTGCGCGTCTACTGCCCAACTCCCCTGGGACTATCTAGTGCACGCGGGAATCCATTTTAGCCGCGTGGTGATGTGTTTCGTGGAAGTGGCAGGCGTGAGTACAAGACTCACCGCCTTCTTTAGCACATGTGCCTCACAGTGCACAGCCTCTCACTCGCAGGCGTGCCACTACGGCTGCCGCGATGGGGCAGGAGGTGCCCGACTACTCTCCGACTCCCTTGGGACTATCTACTGCACCCGAGAATCCGTTTTGGCCGCCTGGTGATGTGTTTCGTGGAAGTGGCAGGCGTGAGTACAAGGCTCAGCCCTTACACCTTGCACAGCTTCTCACTCTCACGCATGCCACTCCGTCGCCCGTGCTTTGCCGGAGTTGCGCGTCTATTGCCGAGGTTCCCCTGGGTCTAGTGCACCTGGGATTTCATTTTGGTGGCGTTGTCATGCGTTTCGTGGAAGTGGCAGGCGTGAGTGCAAGGCTCACCGCCTTCTTTAGCACATGTGCCTCGTAGTGCACAGCCTCTCACTCGCAGGCGTGCCACTACGGCTGCCGTGACATGGCAGGAGGTGCGCGTCTACTGCCCAACTCCCCTGGGACTATCTAGTGCACGCGGGAATCCATTTTAGCCGCGTGGTGATGTGTTTCGTGGAAGTGGCAGGCGTGAGTACAAGACTCACCGCCTTCTTTAGCACATGTGCCTCACAGTGCACAGCCTCTCACTCGCAGGCGTGCCACTACGGCTGCCGCGATGGGGCAGGAGGTGCCCGACTACTCTCCGACTCCCTTGGGACTATCTACTGCACCCGGGAATCCGTTTTGGCCGCCTGGTGATGTGTTTCGTGGAAGTGGCAGGCGTGAGTACAAGGCTCAGCCCTTACACCTTGCACAGCTTCTCACTCTCACGCATGCCACTCCGTCGCCCGTGCTTTGCCGGAGTTGCGCGTCTATTGCCGAGGTTCCCCTGGGTCTAGTGCACCTGGGATTTCATTTTGGTGGCGTTGTCATGCGTTTCGTGGAAGTGGCAGGCGTGAGTGCAAGGCTCACCGCCTTCTTTAGCACATGTGCCTCGTAGTGCACAGCCTCTCACTCGCAGGCGTGCCACTACGGCTGCCGTGACATGGCAGGAGGTGCGCGTCTACTGCCCAACTCCCCTGGGACTATCTACTGCACGCGGGAATCCATTTTAGCCGCGTGGTGATGTGTTTCGTGGAAGTGGCAGGCGTGAGTACAAGGCTCACCGCCTTCTTTAGCACATGTGCCTCACAGTGCACAGCCTCTCACTCGCAGGCGTGCCACTACGGCTGCCGCGATGGGGCAGGAGGTGCCCGACTACTCTCCGACTCCCTTGGGACTATCTACTGCACCCGGGAATCCGTTTTGGCCGCCTGGTGATGTGTTTCGTGGAAGTGGCAGGCGTGAGTACAAGGCTCAGCCCTTACACCTTGCACAGCTTCTCACTCTCACGCATGCCACTCCGTCGCCCGTGCTTTGCCGGAGTTGCGCGTCTATTGCCGAGGTTCCCCTGGGTCTAGTGCACCTGGGATTTCATTTTGGTGGCGTTGTCATGCGTTTCGTGGAAGTGGCAGGCGTGAGTGCAAGGCTCACCGCCTTCTTTAGCACATGTGCCTCGTAGTGCACAGCCTCTCACTCGCAGGCGTGCCACTACGGCTGCCGTGACATGGCAGGAGGTGCGCGTCTACTGCCCCACTCCCCTGGGACTATCTACTGCACGCGGGAATCCATTTTAGCCGCGTGGTGATGTGTTTCGTGGAAGTGGCAGGCGTGAGTACAAGACTCACCGCCTTCTTTAGCACATGTGCCTCACAGTGCACAGCCTCTCACTCGCAGGCGTGCCACTACGGCTGCCGCGATGGGGCAGGAGGTGCCCGACTACTCTCCGACTCCCTTGGGACTATCTACTGCACCCGGGAATCCGTTTTGGCCGCCTGGTGATGAGTTTCGTGGAAGTGGCAGGCGTGAGTACAAGGCTCAGCCCTTACACCTTGCACAGCTTCTCACTCTCACGCATGCCACTCCGTCGCCCGTGCTTTGCCGGAGTTGCGCGTCTATTGCCGAGGTTCCCCTGGGTCTAGTGCACCTGGGATTTCATTTTGGTGGCGTTGTCATGCGTTTCGTGGAAGTGGCAGGCGTGAGTGCAAGGCTCACCGCCTTCTTTAGCACATGTGCCTCGTAGTGCACAGCCTCTCACTCGCAGGCGTGCCACTACGGCTGCCGTGACATGGCAGGAGGTGCGCGTCTACTGCCCAACTCCCCTGGGACTATCTAGTGCACGCGGGAATCCATTTTAGCCGCGTGGTGATGTGTTTCGTGGAAGTGGCAGGCGTGAGTACAAGGCTCACCGCCTTCTTTAGCACATGTGCCTCACAGTGCACAGCCTCTCACTCGCAGGCGTGCCACTACGGCTGCCGCGATGGGGCAGGAGGTGCCCGACTACTCTCCGACTCCCTTGGGACTATCTACTGCACCCGGGAATCCGTTTTGGCCGCCTGGTGATGTGTTTCGTGGAAGTGGCAGGCGTGAGTACAAGGCTCAGCCCTTACACCTTGCACAGCTTCTCACTCTCACGCATGCCACTCCGTCGCCCGTGCTTTGCCGGAGTTGCGCGTCTATTGCCGAGGTTCCCCTGGGTCTAGTGCACCTGGGATTTCATTTTGGTGGCGTTGTCATGCGTTTCGTGGAAGTGGCAGGCGTGAGTGCAAGGCTCACCGCCTTCTTTAGCACATGTGCCTCGTAGTGCACAGCCTCTCACTCGCAGGCGTGCCACTACGGCTGCCGTGACATGGCAGGAGGTGCGCGTCTACTGCCCAACTCCCCTGGGACTATCTACTGCACCCGGGAATAACTTCTGGCCGCGTGGTGATGTGTTTCGTGGAAGTGGCAGGCGTGAGTACAAGACTCACCGCCTTCTTTAGCACATGTGCCTCACAGTGCACAGCCTCTCACTCGCAGGCGTGCCACTACGGCTGCCGCGATGGGGCAGGAGGTGCCCGACTACTCTCCGACTCCCTTGGGACTATCTACTGCACCCGGGAATCCGTTTTGGCCGCCTGGTGATGTGTTTCGTGGAAGTGGCAGGCGTGAGTACAAGGCTCAGCCCTTACACCTTGCACAGCTTCTCACTCTCACGCATGCCACTCCGTCGCCCGTGCTTTGCCGGAGTTGCGCGTCTATTGCCGAGGTTCCCCTGGGTCTAGTGCACCTGGGATTTCATTTTGGTGGCGTTGTCATGCGTTTCGTGGAAGTGGCAGGCGTGAGTGCAAGGCTCACCGCCTTCTTTAGCACATGTGCCTCGTAGTGCACAGCCTCTCACTCGCAGGCGTGCCACTACGGCTGCCGTGACATGGCAGGAGGTGCGCGTCTACTGCCCAACTCCCCTGGGACTATCTAGTGCACGCGGGAATCCATTTTAGCCGCGTGGTGATGTGTTTCGTGGAAGTGGCAGGCGTGAGTACAAGACTCACCGCCTTCTTTAGCACATGTGCCTCACAGTGCACAGCCTCTCACTCGCAGGCGTGCCACTACGGCTGCCGCGATGGGGCAGGAGGTGCCCGACTACTCTCCGACTCCCTTGGGACTATCTACTGCACCCGGGAATCCGTTTTGGCCGCCTGGTGATGTGTTTCGTGGAAGTGGCAGGCGTGAGTACAAGGCTCAGCCCTTACACCTTGCACAGCTTCTCACTCTCACGCATGCCACTCCGTCGCCCGTGCTTTGCCGGAGTTGCGCGTCTATTGCCGAGGTTCCCCTGGGTCTAGTGCACCTGGGATTTCATTTTGGTGGCGTTGTCATGCGTTTCGTGGAAGTGGCAGGCGTGAGTGCAAGGCTCACCGCCTTCTTTAGCACATGTGCCTCGTAGTGCACAGCCTCTCACTCGCAGGCGTGCCACTACGGCTGCCGTGACATGGCAGGAGGTGCGCGTCTACTGCCCAACTCCCCTAGGACTATCTAGTGCACGCGGGAATCCATTTTAGCCGCGTGGTGATGTGTTTCGTGGAAGTGGCAGGCGTGAGTACAAGACTCACCGCCTTCTTTAGCACATGTGCCTCACAGTGCACAGCCTCTCACTCGCAGGCGTGCCACTACGGCTGCCGCGATGGGGCAGGAGGTGCCCGACTACTCTCCGACTCCCTTGGGACTATCTACTGCACCCGGGAATCCGTTTTGGCCGCCTGGTGATGTGTTTCGTGGAAGTGGCAGGCGTGAGTACAAGGCTCAGCCCTTACACCTTGCACAGCTTTTCACTCTCACGCATGCCACTCCGTCGCCCGTGCTTTGCCGGAGTTGCGCGTCTATTGCCGAGGTTCCCCTGGGTCTAGTGCACCTGGGATTTCATTTTGGTGGCGTTGTCATGCGTTTCGTGGAAGTGGCAGGCGTGAGTGGAAGGCTCACCGCCTTCTTTAGCACATGTGCCTCGTAGTGCACAGCCTCTCACTCGCAGGCGTGCCACTACGGCTGCCGTGACATGGCAGGAGGTGCGCGTCTACTGCCCAACTCCCCTGGGACTATCTACTGCACGCGGGAATCCATTTTAGCCGCGTGGTGATGTGTTTCGTGGAAGTGGCAGGCGTGAGTACAAGACTCACCGCCTTCTTTAGCACATGTGCCTCACAGTGCACAGCCTCTCACTCGCAGGCGTGCCACTACGGCTGCCGCGATGGGGCAGGAGGTGCCCGACTACTCTCCGACTCCCTTGGGACTATCTACTGCACCCGGGAATCCGTTTTGGCCGCCTGGTGATGAGTTTCGTGGAAGTGGCAGGCGTGAGTACAAGGCTCAGCCCTTACACCTTGCACAGCTTCTCACTCTCACGCATGCCACTCCGTCGCCCGTGCTTTGCCGGAGTTGCGCGTCTATTGCCGAGGTTCCCCTGGGTCTAGTGCACCTGGGATTTCATTTTGGTGGCGTTGTCATGCGTTTCGTGGAAGTGGCAGGCGTGAGTGCAAGGCTCACCGCCTTCTTTAGCACATGTGCCTCGTAGTGCACAGCCTCTCACTCGCAGGCGTGCCACTACGGCTGCCGTGACATGGCAGGAGGTGCGCGTCTACTGCCCAACTCCCCTGGGACTATCTACTGCACGCGGGAATCCATTTTAGCCGCGTGGTGATGTGTTTCGTGGAAGTGGCAGGCGTGAGTACAAGGCTCACCGCCTTCTTTAGCACATGTGCCTCACAGTGCACAGCCTCTCACTCGCAGGCGTGCCACTACGGCTGCCGCGATGGGGCAGGAGGTGCCCGACTACTCTCCGACTCCCTTGGGACTATCTACTGCACCCGGGAATCCGTTTTGGCCGCCTGGTGATGTGTTTCGTGGAAGTGGCAGGCGTGAGTACAAGGCTCAGCCCTTACACCTTGCACAGCTTCTCACTCTCACGCATGCCACTCCGTCGCCCGTGCTTTGCCGGAGTTGCGCGTCTATTGCCGAGGTTCCCCTGGGTCTAGTGCACCTGGGATTTCATTTTGGTGGCGTTGTCATGCGTTTCGTGGAAGTGGCAGGCGTGAGTGCAAGGCTCACCGCCTTCTTTAGCACATGTGCCTCGTAGTGCACAGCCTCTCACTCGCAGGCGTGCCACTACGGCTGCCGTGACATGGCAGGAGGTGCGCGTCTACTGCCCAACTCCCCTGGGACTATCTACTGCACCCGGGAATAACTTCTGGCCGCGTGGTGATGTGTTTCGTGGAAGTGGCAGGCGTGAGTACAAGACTCACCGCCTTCTTTAGCACATGTGCCTCACAGTGCACAGCCTCTCACTCGCAGGCGTGCCACTACGGCTGCCGCGATGGGGCAGGAGGTGCCCGACTACTCTCCGACTCCCTTGGGACTATCTACTGCACCCGGGAATCCGTTTTGGCCGCCTGGTGATGTGTTTCGTGGAAGTGGCAGGCGTGAGTACAAGGCTCAGCCCTTACACCTTGCACAGCTTCTCACTCTCACGCATGCCACTCCGTCGCCCGTGCTTTGCCGGAGTTGCGCGTCTATTGCCGAGGTTCCCCTGGGTCTAGTGCACCTGGGATTTCATTTTGGTGGCGTTGTCATGCGTTTCGTGGAAGTGGCAGGCGTGAGTGCAAGGCTCACCGCCTTCTTTAGCACATGTGCCTCGTAGTGCACAGCCTCTCACTCGCAGGCGTGCCACTACGGCTGCCGTGACATGGCAGGAGGTGCGCGTCTACTGCCCAACTCCCCTGGGACTATCTAGTGCACGCGGGAATCCATTTTAGCCGCGTGGTGATGTGTTTCGTGGAAGTGGCAGGCGTGAGTACAAGACTCACCGCCTTCTTTAGCACATGTGCCTCACAGTGCACAGCCTCTCACTCGCAGGCGTGCCACTACGGCTGCCGCGATGGGGCAGGAGGTGCCCGACTACTCTCCGACTCCCTTGGGACTATCTACTGCACCCGGGAATCCGTTTTGGCCGCCTGGTGATGTGTTTCGTGGAAGTGGCAGGCGTGAGTACAAGGCTCAGCCCTTACACCTTGCACAGCTTCTCACTCTCACGCATGCCACTCCGTCGCCCGTGCTTTGCCGGAGTTGCGCGTCTATTGCCGAGGTTCCCCTGGGTCTAGTGCACCTGGGATTTCATTTTGGTGGCGTTGTCATGCGTTTCGTGGAAGTGGCAGGCGTGAGTGCAAGGCTCACCGCCTTCTTTAGCACATGTGCCTCGTAGTGCACAGCCTCTCACTCGCAGGCGTGCCACTACGGCTGCCGTGACATGGCAGGAGGTGCGCGTCTACTGCCCAACTCCCCTGGGACTATCTAGTGCACGCGGGAATCCATTTTAGCCGCGTGGTGATGTGTTTCGTGGAAGTGGCAGGCGTGAGTACAAGACTCACCGCCTTCTTTAGCACATGTGCCTCACAGTGCACAGCCTCTCACTCGCAGGCGTGCCACTACGGCTGCCGCGATGGGGCAGGAGGTGCCCGACTACTCTCCGACTCCCTTGGGACTATCTACTGCACCCGGGAATCCGTTTTGGCCGCCTGGTGATGTGTTTCGTGGAAGTGGCAGGCGTGAGTACAAGGCTCAGCCCTTACACCTTGCACAGCTTCTCACTCTCACGCATGCCACTCCGTCGCCCGTGCTTTGCCGGAGTTGCGCGTCTATTGCCGAGGTTCCCCTGGGTCTAGTGCACCTGGGATTTCATTTTGGTGGCGTTGTCATGCGTTTCGTGGAAGTGGCAGGCGTGAGTGCAAGGCTCACCGCCTTCTTTAGCACATGTGCCTCGTAGTGCACAGCCTCTCACTCGCAGGCGTGCCACTACGGCTGCCGTGACATGGCAGGAGGTGCGCGTCTACTGCCCAACTCCCCTGGGACTATCTAGTGCACGCGGGAATCCATTTTAGCCGCGTGGTGATGTGTTTCGTGGAAGTGGCAGGCGTGAGTACAAGGCTCACCGCCTTCTTTAGCACATGTGCCTCACAGTGCACAGCCTCTCACTCGCAGGCGTGCCACTACGGCTGCCGCGATGGGGCAGGAGGTGCCCGACTACTCTCCGACTCCCTTGGGACTATCTACTGCACCCGGGAATCCGTTTTGGCCGCCTGGTGATGTGTTTCGTGGAAGTGGCAGGCGTGAGTACAAGGCTCAGCCCTTACACCTTGCACAGCTTCTCACTCTCACGCATGCCACTCCGTCGCCCGTGCTTTGCCGGAGTTGCGCGTCTATTGCCGAGGTTCCCCTGGGTCTAGTGCACCTGGGATTTCATTTTGGTGGCGTTGTCATGCGTTTCGTGGAAGTGGCAGGCGTGAGTGCAAGGCTCACCGCCTTCTTTAGCACATGTGCCTCGTAGTGCACAGCCTCTCACTCGCAGGCGTGCCACTACGGCTGCCGTGACATGGCAGGAGGTGCGCGTCTACTGCCCAACTCCCCTGGGACTATCTACTGCACGCGGGAATCCATTTTAGCCGCGTGGTGATGTGTTTCGTGGAAGTGGCAGGCGTGAGTACAAGACTCACCGCCTTCTTTAGCACATGTGCCTCACAGTGCACAGCCTCTCACTCGCAGGCGTGCCACTACGGCTGCCGCGATGGGGCAGGAGGTGCCCGACTACTCTCCGACTCCCTTGGGACTATCTACTGCACCCGGGAATCCGTTTTGGCCGCCTGGTGATGAGTTTCGTGGAAGTGGCAGGCGTGAGTACAAGGCTCAGCCCTTACACCTTGCACAGCTTCTCACTCTCACGCATGCCACTCCGTCGCCCGTGCTTTGCCGGAGTTGCGCGTCTATTGCCGAGGTTCCCCTTGGTCAAGTGCACCTGGGATTTCATTTTGGTGGCGTTGTCATGCGTTTCGTGGAAGTGGCAGGCGTGAGTGCAAGGCTCACCGCCTTCTTTAGCACATGTGCCTCGTAGTGCACAGCCTCTCACTCGCAGGCGTGCCACTACGGCTGCCGTGACATGGCAGGAGGTGCGCGTCTACTGCCCAACTCCCCTGGGACTATCTAGTGCACGCGGGAATCCATTTTAGCCGCGTGGTGATGTGTTTCGTGGAAGTGGCAGGCGTGAGTACAAGGCTCACCGCCTTCTTTAGCACATGTGCCTCACAGTGCACAGCCTCTCACTCGCAGGCGTGCCACTACGGCTGCCGCGATGGGGCAGGAGGTGCCCGACTACTCTCCGACTCCCTTGGGACTATCTACTGCACCCGGGAATCCGTTTTGGCCGCCTGGTGATGTGTTTCGTGGAAGTGGCAGGCGTGAGTACAAGGCTCAGCCCTTACACCTTGCACAGCTTCTCACTCTCACGCATGCCACTCCGTCGCCCGTGCTTTGCCGGAGTTGCGCGTCTATTGCCGAGGTTCCCCTGGGTCTAGTGCACCTGGGATTTCATTTTGGTGGCGTTGTCATGCGTTTCGTGGAAGTGGCAGGCGTGAGTGCAAGGCTCACCGCCTTCTTTAGCACATGTGCCTCGTAGTGCACAGCCTCTCACTCGCAGGCGTGCCACTACGGCTGCCGTGACATGGCAGGAGGTGCGCGTCTACTGCCCAACTCCCCTGGGACTATCTACTGCACCCGGGAATAACTTCTGGCCGCGTGGTGATGTGTTTCGTGGAAGTGGCAGGCGTGAGTACAAGACTCACCGCCTTCTTTAGCACATGTGCCTCACAGTGCACAGCCTCTCACTCGCAGGCGTGCCACTACGGCTGCCGCGATGGGGCAGGAGGTGCCCGACTACTCTCCGACTCCCTTGGGACTATCTACTGCACCCGGGAATCCGTTTTGGCCGCCTGGTGATGTGTTTCGTGGAAGTGGCAGGCGTGAGTACAAGGCTCAGCCCTTACACCTTGCACAGCTTCTCACTCTCACGCATGCCACTCCGTCGCCCGTGCTTTGCCGGAGTTGCGCGTCTATTGCCGAGGTTCCCCTGGGTCTAGTGCACCTGGGATTTCATTTTGGTGGCGTTGTCATGCGTTTCGTGGAAGTGGCAGGCGTGAGTGCAAGGCTCACCGCCTTCTTTAGCACATGTGCCTCGTAGTGCACAGCCTCTCACTCGCAGGCGTGCCACTACGGCTGCCGTGACATGGCAGGAGGTGCGCGTCTACTGCCCAACTCCCCTGGGACTATCTAGTGCACGCGGGAATCCATTTTAGCCGCGTGGTGATGTGTTTCGTGGAAGTGGCAGGCGTGAGTACAAGGCTCACCGCCTTCTTTAGCACATGTGCCTCACAGTGCACAGCCTCTCACTCGCAGGCGTGCCACTACGGCTGCCGCGATGGGGCAGGAGGTGCCCGACTACTCTCCGACTCCCTTGGGACTATCTACTGCACCCGGGAATCCGTTTTGGCCGCCTGGTGATGTGTTTCGTGGAAGTGGCAGGCGTGAGTACAAGGCTCAGCCCTTACACCTTGCACAGCTTCTCACTCTCACGCATGCCACTCCGTCGCCCGTGCTTTGCCGGAGTTGCGCGTCTATTGCCGAGGTTCCCCTGGGTCTAGTGCACCTGGGATTTCATTTTGGTGGCGTTGTCATGCGTTTCGTGGAAGTGGCAGGCGTGAGTGCAAGGCTCACCGCCTTCTTTAGCACATGTGCCTCGTAGTGCACAGCCTCTCACTCGCAGGCGTGCCACTACGGCTGCCGTGACATGGCAGGAGGTGCGCGTCTACTGCCCAACTCCCCTGGGACTATCTACTGCACGCGGGAATCCATTTTAGCCGCGTGGTGATGTGTTTCGTGGAAGTGGCAGGCGTGAGTACAAGACTCACCGCCTTCTTTAGCACATGTGCCTCACAGTGCACAGCCTCTCACTCGCAGGCGTGCCACTACGGCTGCCGCGATGGGGCAGGAGGTGCCCGACTACTCTCCGACTCCCTTGGGACTATCTACTGCACCCGGGAATCCGTTTTGGCCGCCTGGTGATGAGTTTCGTGGAAGTGGCAGGCGTGAGTACAAGGCTCAGCCCTTACACCTTGCACAGCTTCTCACTCTCACGCATGCCACTCCGTCGCCCGTGCTTTGCCGGAGTTGCGCGTCTATTGCCGAGGTTCCCCTTGGTCAAGTGCACCTGGGATTTCATTTTGGTGGCGTTGTCATGCGTTTCGTGGAAGTGGCAGGCGTGAGTGCAAGGCTCACCGCCTTCTTTAGCACATGTGCCTCGTAGTGCACAGCCTCTCACTCGCAGGCGTGCCACTACGGCTGCCGTGACATGGCAGGAGGTGCGCGTCTACTGCCCAACTCCCCTGGGACTATCTAGTGCACGCGGGAATCCATTTTAGCCGCGTGGTGATGTGTTTCGTGGAAGTGGCAGGCGTGAGTACAAGGCTCACCGCCTTCTTTAGCACATGTGCCTCACAGTGCACAGCCTCTCACTCGCAGGCGTGCCACTACGGCTGCCGCGATGGGGCAGGAGGTGCCCGACTACTCTCCGACTCCCTTGGGACTATCTACTGCACCCGGGAATCCGTTTTGGCCGCCTGGTGATGTGTTTCGTGGAAGTGGCAGGCGTGAGTACAAGGCTCAGCCCTTACACCTTGCACAGCTTCTCACTCTCACGCATGCCACTCCGTCGCCCGTGCTTTGCCGGAGTTGCGCGTCTATTGCCGAGGTTCCCCTGGGTCTAGTGCACCTGGGATTTCATTTTGGTGGCGTTGTCATGCGTTTCGTGGAAGTGGCAGGCGTGAGTGCAAGGCTCACCGCCTTCTTTAGCACATGTGCCTCGTAGTGCACAGCCTCTCACTCGCAGGCGTGCCACTACGGCTGCCGTGACATGGCAGGAGGTGCGCGTCTACTGCCCAACTCCCCTGGGACTATCTACTGCACCCGGGAATAACTTCTGGCCGCGTGGTGATGTGTTTCGTGGAAGTGGCAGGCGTGAGTACAAGACTCACCGCCTTCTTTAGCACATGTGCCTCACAGTGCACAGCCTCTCACTCGCAGGCGTGCCACTACGGCTGCCGCGATGGGGCAGGAGGTGCCCGACTACTCTCCGACTCCCTTGGGACTATCTACTGCACCCGGGAATCCGTTTTGGCCGCCTGGTGATGTGTTTCGTGGAAGTGGCAGGCGTGAGTACAAGGCTCAGCCCTTACACCTTGCACAGCTTCTCACTCTCACGCATGCCACTCCGTCGCCCGTGCTTTGCCGGAGTTGCGCGTCTATTGCCGAGGTTCCCCTGGGTCTAGTGCACCTGGGATTTCATTTTGGTGGCGTTGTCATGCGTTTCGTGGAAGTGGCAGGCGTGAGTGCAAGGCTCACCGCCTTCTTTAGCACATGTGCCTCGTAGTGCACAGCCTCTCACTCGCAGGCGTGCCACTACGGCTGCCGTGACATGGCAGGAGGTGCGCGTCTACTGCCCAACTCCCCTGGGACTATCTAGTGCACGCGGGAATCCATTTTAGCCGCGTGGTGATGTGTTTCGTGGAAGTGGCAGGCGTGAGTACAAGACTCACCGCCTTCTTTAGCACATGTGCCTCACAGTGCACAGCCTCTCACTCGCAGGCGTGCCACTACGGCTGCCGCGATGGGGCAGGAGGTGCCCGACTACTCTCCGACTCCCTTGGGACTATCTACTGCACCCGGGAATCCGTTTTGGCCGCCTGGTGATGTGTTTCGTGGAAGTGGCAGGCGTGAGTACAAGGCTCAGCCCTTACACCTTGCACAGCTTCTCACTCTCACGCATGCCACTCCGTCGCCCGTGCTTTGCCGGAGTTGCGCGTCTATTGCCGAGGTTCCCCTGGGTCTAGTGCACCTGGGATTTCATTTTGGTGGCGTTGTCATGCGTTTCGTGGAAGTGGCAGGCGTGAGTGCAAGGCTCACCGCCTTCTTTAGCACATGTGCCTCGTAGTGCACAGCCTCTCACTCGCAGGCGTGCCACTACGGCTGCCGTGACATGGCAGGAGGTGCGCGTCTACTGCCCAACTCCCCTGGGACTATCTACTGCACGCGGGAATCCATTTTAGCCGCGTGGTGATGTGTTTCGTGGAAGTGGCAGGCGTGAGTACAAGACTCACCGCCTTCTTTAGCACATGTGCCTCACAGTGCACAGCCTCTCACTCGCAGGCGTGCCACTACGGCTGCCGCGATGGGGCAGGAGGTGCCCGACTACTCTCCGACTCCCTTGGGACTATCTACTGCACCCGGGAATCCGTTTTGGCCGCCTGGTGATGAGTTTCGTGGAAGTGGCAGGCGTGAGTACAAGGCTCAGCCCTTACACCTTGCACAGCTTCTCACTCTCACGCATGCCACTCCGTCGCCCGTGCTTTGCCGGAGTTGCGCGTCTATTGCCGAGGTTCCCCTGGGTCTAGTGCACCTGGGATTTCATTTTGGTGGCGTTGTCATGCGTTTTGTGGAAGTGGCAGGCGTGAGTGCAAGGCTCACCGCCTTTTTTAGCACATGTGCCTCGTAGTGCACAGCCTCTCACTCGCAGGCGTGCCACTACGGCTGCCGTGACATGGCAGGAGGTGCGCGTCTACTGCCCAACTCCCCTGGGACTATCTAGTGCACGCGGGAATCCATTTTAGCCGCGTGGTGATGTGTTTCGTGGAAGTGGCAGGCGTGAGTACAAGACTCACCGCCTTCTTTAGCACATGTGCCTCACAGTGCACAGCCTCTCACTCGCAGGCGTGCCACTACGGCTGCCGCGATGGGGCAGGAGGTGCCCGACTACTCTCCGACTCCCTTGGGACTATCTACTGCACCCGGGAATCCGTTTTGGCCGCCTGGTGATGTGTTTCGTGGAAGTGGCAGGCGTGAGTACAAGGCTCAGCCCTTACACCTTGCACAGCTTCTCACTCTCACGCATGCCACTCCGTCGCCCGTGCTTTGCCGGAGTTGCGCGTCTATTGCCGAGGTTCCCCTGGGTCTAGTGCACCTGGGATTTCATTTTGGTGGCGTTGTCATGCGTTTCGTGGAAGTGGCAGGCGTGAGTGCAAGGCTCACCGCCTTCTTTAGCACATGTGCCTCGTAGTGCACAGCCTCTCACTCGCAGGCGTGCCACTACGGCTGCCGTGACATGGCAGGAGGTGCGCGTCTACTGCCCAACTCCCCTGGGACTATCTACTGCACGCGGGAATCCATTTTAGCCGCGTGGTGATGTGTTTCGTGGAAGTGGCAGGCGTGAGTACAAGACTCACCGCCTTCTTTAGCACATGTGCCTCACAGTGCACAGCCTCTCACTCGCAGGCGTGCCACTACGGCTGCCGCGATGGGGCAGGAGGTGCCCGACTACTCTCCGACTCCCTTGGGACTATCTACTGCACCCGGGAATCCGTTTTGGCCGCCTGGTGATGAGTTTCGTGGAAGTGGCAGGCGTGAGTACAAGGCTCAGCCCTTACACCTTGCACAGCTTCTCACTCTCACGCATGCCACTCCGTCGCCCGTGCTTTGCCGGAGTTGCGCGTCTATTGCCGAGGTTCCCCTGGGTCTAGTGCACCTGGGATTTCATTTTGGTGGCGTTGTCATGCGTTTCGTGGAAGTGGCAGGCGTGAGTGCAAGGCTCACCGCCTTCTTTAGCACATGTGCCTCGTAGTGCACAGCCTCTCACTCGCAGGCGTGCCACTACGGCTGCCGTGACATGGCAGGAGGTGCGCGTCTACTGCCCAACTCCCCTGGGACTATCTAGTGCACGCGGGAATCCATTTTAGCCGCGTGGTGATGTGTTTCGTGGAAGTGGCAGGCGTGAGTACAAGGCTCACCGCCTTCTTTAGCACATGTGCCTCACAGTGCACAGCCTCTCACTCGCAGGCGTGCCACTACGGCTGCCGCGATGGGGCAGGAGGTGCCCGACTACTCTCCGACTCCCTTGGGACTATCTACTGCACCCGGGAATCCGTTTTGGCCGCCTGGTGATGTGTTTCGTGGAAGTGGCAGGCGTGAGTACAAGGCTCAGCCCTTACACCTTGCACAGCTTCTCACTCTCACGCATGCCACTCCGTCGCCCGTGCTTTGCCGGAGTTGCGCGTCTATTGCCGAGGTTCCCCTGGGTCTAGTGCACCAGGGATTTCATTTTGGTGGCGTTGTCATGCGTTTCGTGGAAGTGGCAGGCGTGAGTGCAAGGCTCACCGCCTTCTTTAGCACATGTGCCTCGTAGTGCACAGCCTCTCACTCGCAGGCGTGCCACTACGGCTGCCGTGACATGGCAGGAGGTGCGCGTCTACTGCCCAACTCCCCTGGGACTATCTACTGCACCCGGGAATAACTTCTGGCCGCGTGGTGATGTGTTTCGTGGAAGTGGCAGGCGTGAGTACAAGACTCACCGCCTTCTTTAGCACATGTGCCTCACAGTGCACAGCCTCTCACTCGCAGGCGTGCCACTACGGCTGCCGCGATGGGGCAGGAGGTGCCCGACTACTCTCCGACTCCCTTGGGACTATCTACTGCACCCGGGAATCCGTTTTGGCCGCCTGGTGATGTGTTTCGTGGAAGTGGCAGGCGTGAGTACAAGGCTCAGCCCTTACACCTTGCACAGCTTCTCACTCTCACGCATGCCACTCCGTCGCCCGTGCTTTGCCGGAGTTGCGCGTCTATTGCCGAGGTTCCCCTGGGTCTAGTGCACCTGGGATTTCATTTTGGTGGCGTTGTCATGCGTTTCGTGGAAGTGGCAGGCGTGAGTGCAAGGCTCACCGCCTTCTTTAGCACATGTGCCTCGTAGTGCACAGCCTCTCACTCGCAGGCGTGCCACTACGGCTGCCGTGACATGGCAGGAGGTGCGCGTCTACTGCCCAACTCCCCTGGGACTATCTAGTGCACGCGGGAATCCATTTTAGCCGCGTGGTGATGTGTTTCGTGGAAGTGGCAGGCGTGAGTACAAGACTCACCGCCTTCTTTAGCACATGTGCCTCACAGTGCACAGCCTCTCACTCGCAGGCGTGCCACTACGGCTGCCGCGATGGGGCAGGAGGTGCCCGACTACTCTCCGACTCCCTTGGGACTATCTACTGCACCCGGGAATCCGTTTTGGCCGCCTGGTGATGTGTTTCGTGGAAGTGGCAGGCGTGAGTACAAGGCTCAGCCCTTACACCTTGCACAGCTTCTCACTCTCACGCATGCCACTCCGTCGCCCGTGCTTTGCCGGAGTTGCGCGTCTATTGCCGAGGTTCCCCTGGGTCTAGTGCACCTGGGATTTCATTTTGGTGGCGTTGTCATGCGTTTCGTGGAAGTGGCAGGCGTGAGTGCAAGGCTCACCGCCTTCTTTAGCACATGTGCCTCGTAGTGCACAGCCTCTCACTCGCAGGCGTGCCACTACGGCTGCCGTGACATGGCAGGAGGTGCGCGTCTACTGCCCAACTCCCCTGGGACTATCTAGTGCACGCGGGAATCCATTTTAGCCGCGTGGTGATGTGTTTCGTGGAAGTGGCAGGCGTGAGTACAAGGCTCACCGCCTTCTTTAGCACATGTGCCTCACAGTGCACAGCCTCTCACTCGCAGGCGTGCCACTACGGCTGCCGCGATGGGGCAGGAGGTGCCCGACTACTCTCCGACTCCCTTGGGACTATCTACTGCACCCGGGAATCCGTTTTGGCCGCCTGGTGATGTGTTTCGTGGAAGTGGCAGGCGTGAGTACAAGGCTCAGCCCTTACACCTTGCACAGCTTTTCACTCTCACGCATGCCACTCCGTCGCCCGTGCTTTGCCGGAGTTGCGCGTCTATTGCCGAGGTTCCCCTGGGTCTAGTGCACCTGGGATTTCATTTTGGTGGCGTTGTCATGCGTTTCGTGGAAGTGGCAGGCGTGAGTGCAAGGCTCACCGCCTTCTTTAGCACATGTGCCTCGTAGTGCACAGCCTCTCACTCGCAGGCGTGCCACTACGGCTGCCGTGACATGGCAGGAGGTGCGCGTCTACTGCCCAACTCCCCTGGGACTATCTACTGCACGCGGGAATCCATTTTAGCCGCGTGGTGATGTGTTTCGTGGAAGTGGCAGGCGTGAGTACAAGACTCACCGCCTTCTTTAGCACATGTGCCTCACAGTGCACAGCCTCTCACTCGCAGGCGTGCCACTACGGCTGCCGCGATGGGGCAGGAGGTGCCCGACTACTCTCCGACTCCCTTGGGACTATCTACTGCACCCGGGAATCCGTTTTGGCCGCCTGGTGATGAGTTTCGTGGAAGTGGCAGGCGTGAGTACAAGGCTCAGCCCTTACACCTTGCACAGCTTCTCACTCTCACGCATGCCACTCCGTCGCCCGTGCTTTGCCGGAGTTGCGCGTCTATTGCCGAGGTTCCCCTGGGTCTAGTGCACCTGGGATTTCATTTTGGTGGCGTTGTCATGCGTTTCGTGGAAGTGGCAGGCGTGAGTGCAAGGCTCACCGCCTTCTTTAGCACATGTGCCTCGTAGTGCACAGCCTCTCACTCGCAGGCGTGCCACTACGGCTGCCGTGACATGGCAGGAGGTGCGCGTCTACTGCCCAACTCCCCTGGGACTATCTAGTGCACGCGGGAATCCATTTTAGCCGCGTGGTGATGTGTTTCGTGGAAGTGGCAGGCGTGAGTACAAGGCTCACCGCCTTCTTTAGCACATGTGCCTCACAGTGCACAGCCTCTCACTCGCAGGCGTGCCACTACGGCTGCCGCGATGGGGCAGGAGGTGCCCGACTACTCTCCGACTCCCTTGGGACTATCTACTGCACCCGGGAATCCGTTTTGGCCGCCTGGTGATGTGTTTCGTGGAAGTGGCAGGCGTGAGTACAAGGCTCAGCCCTTACACCTTGCACAGCTTCTCACTCTCACGCATGCCACTCCGTCGCCCGTGCTTTGCCGGAGTTGCGCGTCTATTGCCGAGGTTCCCCTGGGTCTAGTGCACCTGGGATTTCATTTTGGTGGCGTTGTCATGCGTTTCGTGGAAGTGGCAGGCGTGAGTGCAAGGCTCACCGCCTTCTTTAGCACATGTGCCTCGTAGTGCACAGCCTCTCACTCGCAGGCGTGCCACTACGGCTGCCGTGACATGGCAGGAGGTGCGCGTCTACTGCCCAACTCCCCTGGGACTATCTACTGCACCCGGGAATAACTTCTGGCCGCGTGGTGATGTGTTTCGTGGAAGTGGCAGGCGTGAGTACAAGACTCACCGCCTTCTTTAGCACATGTGCCTCACAGTGCACAGCCTCTCACTCGCAGGCGTGCCACTACGGCTGCCGCGATGGGGCAGGAGGTGCCCGACTACTCTCCGACTCCCTTGGGACTATCTACTGCACCCGGGAATCCGTTTTGGCCGCCTGGTGATGTGTTTCGTGGAAGTGGCAGGCGTGAGTACAAGGCTCAGCCCTTACACCTTGCACAGCTTCTCACTCTCACGCATGCCACTCCGTCGCCCGTGCTTTGCCGGAGTTGCGCGTCTATTGCCGAGGTTCCCCTGGGTCTAGTGCACCTGGGATTTCATTTTGGTGGCGTTGTCATGCGTTTCGTGGAAGTGGCAGGCGTGAGTGCAAGGCTCACCGCCTTCTTTAGCACATGTGCCTCGTAGTGCACAGCCTCTCACTCGCAGGCGTGCCACTACGGCTGCCGTGACATGGCAGGAGGTGCGCGTCTACTGCCCAACTCCCCTGGGACTATCTAGTGCACGCGGGAATCCATTTTAGCCGCGTGGTGATGTGTTTCGTGGAAGTGGCAGGCGTGAGTACAAGGCTCACCGCCTTCTTTAGCACATGTGCCTCACAGTGCACAGCCTCTCACTCGCAGGCGTGCCACTACGGCTGCCGCGATGGCGCAGGAGGTGCCCGACTACTCTCCGACTCCCTTGGGACTATCTACTGCACCCGGGAATCCGTTTTGGCCGCCTGGTGATGTGTTTCGTGGAAGTGGCAGGCGTGAGTACAAGGCTCAGCCCTTACACCTTGCACAGCTTCTCACTCTCACGCATGCCACTCCGTCGCCCGTGCTTTGCCGGAGTTGCGCGTCTATTGCCGAGGTTCCCCTGGGTCTAGTGCACCTGGGATTTCATTTTGGTGGCGTTGTCATGCGTTTCGTGGAAGTGGCAGGCGTGAGTGCAAGGCTCACCGCCTTCTTTAGCACATGTGCCTCGTAGTGCACAGCCTCTCACTCGCAGGCGTGCCACTACGGCTGCCGTGACATGGCAGGAGGTGCGCGTCTACTGCCCAACTCCCCTGGGACTATCTAGTGCACGCGGGAATCCATTTTAGCCGCGTGGTGATGTGTTTCGTGGAAGTGGCAGGCGTGAGTACAAGACTCACCGCCTTCTTTAGCACATGTGCCTCACAGTGCACAGCCTCTCACTCGCAGGCGTGCCACTACGGCTGCCGCGATGGGGCAGGAGGTGCCCGACTACTCTCCGACTCCCTTGGGACTATCTACTGCACCCGGGAATCCGTTTTGGCCGCCTGGTGATGTGTTTCGTGGAAGTGGCAGGCGTGAGTACAAGGCTCAGCCCTTACACCTTGCACAGCTTCTCACTCTCACGCATGCCACTCCGTCGCCCGTGCTTTGCCGGAGTTGCGTGTCTATTGCCGAGGTTCCCCTGGGTCTAGTGCACCTGGGATTTCATTTTGGTGGCGTTGTCATGCGTTTCGTGGAAGTGGCAGGCGTGAGTGCAAGGCTCACCGCCTTCTTTAGCACATGTGCCTCGTAGTGCACAGCCTCTCACTCGCAGGCGTGCCACTACGGCTGCCGTGACATGGCAGGAGGTGCGCGTCTACTGCCCAACTCCCCTGGGACTATCTAGTGCACGCGGGAATCCATTTTAGCCGCGTGGTGATGTGTTTCGTGGAAGTGGCAGGCGTGAGTACAAGGCTCACCGCCTTCTTTAGCACATGTGCCTCACAGTGCACAGCCTCTCACTCGCAGGCGTGCCACTACGGCTGCCGCGATGGGGCAGGAGGTGCCCGACTACTCTCCGACTCCCTTGGGACTATCTACTGCACCCGGGAATCCGTTTTGGCCGCCTGGTGATGTGTTTCGTGGAAGTGGCAGGCGTGAGTACAAGGCTCAGCCCTTACACCTTGCACAGCTTCTCACTCTCACGCATGCCACTCCGTCGCCCGTGCTTTGCCGGAGTTGCGCGTCTATTGCCGAGGTTCCCCTGGGTCTAGTGCACCTGGGATTTCATTTTGGTGGCGTTGTCATGCGTTTCGTGGAAGTGGCAGGCGTGAGTGCAAGGCTCACCGCCTTCTTTAGCACATGTGCCTCGTAGTGCACAGCCTCTCACTCGCAGGCGTGCCACTACGGCTGCCGTGACATGGCAGGAGGTGCGCGTCTACTGCCCAACTCCCCTGGGACTATCTAGTGCACGCGGGAATCCATTTTAGCCGCGTGGTGATGTGTTTCGTGGAAGTGGCAGGCGTGAGTACAAGACTCACCGCCTTCTTTAGCACATGTGCCTCACAGTGCACAGCCTCTCACTCGCAGGCGTGCCACTACGGCTGCCGCGATGGGGCAGGAGGTGCCCGACTACTCTCCGACTCCCTTGGGACTATCTACTGCACCCGGGAATCCGTTTTGGCCGCCTGGTGATGTGTTTCGTGGAAGTGGCAGGCGTGAGTACAAGGCTCAGCCCTTACACCTTGCACAGCTTCTCACTCTCACGCATGCCACTCCGTCGCCCGTGCTTTGCCGGAGTTGCGCGTCTATTGCCGAGGTTCCCCTGGGTCTAGTGCACCTGGGATTTCATTTTGGTGGCGTTGTCATGCGTTTCGTGGAAGTGGCAGGCGTGAGTGCAAGGCTCACCGCCTTCTTTAGCACATGTGCCTCGTAGTGCACAGCCTCTCACTCGCAGGCGTGCCACTACGGCTGCCGTGACATGGCAGGAGGTGCGCGTCTACTGCCCAACTCCCCTGGGACTATCTAGTGCACGCGGGAATCCATTTTAGCCGCGTGGTGATGTGTTTCGTGGAAGTGGCAGGCGTGAGTACAAGACTCACCGCCTTCTTTAGCACATGTGCCTCACAGTGCACAGCCTCTCACTCGCAGGCGTGCCACTACGGCTGCCGCGATGGGGCAGGAGGTGCCCGACTACTCTCCGACTCCCTTGGGACTATCTACTGCACCCGGGAATCCGTTTTGGCCGCCTGGTGATGTGTTTCATGGAAGTGGCAGGCGTGAGTACAAGGCTTAGCCCTTACACCTTGCACAGCTTCTCACTCTCACGCATGCCACTCCGTCGCCCGTGCTTTGCCGGAGTTGCGCGTCTATTGCCGAGGTTCCCCTGGGTCTAGTGCACCTGGGATTTCATTTTGGTGGCGTTGTCATGCGTTTCGTGGAAGTGGCAGGCGTGAGTGCAAGGCTCACCGCCTTCTTTAGCACATGTGCCTCGTAGTGCACAGCCTCTCACTCGCAGGCGTGCCACTACGGCTGCCGTGACATGGCAGGAGGTGCGCGTCTACTGCCCAACTCCCCTGGGACTATCTACTGCACGCGGGAATCCATTTTAGCCGCGTGGTGATGTGTTTCGTGGAAGTGGCAGGCGTGAGTACAAGGCTCACCGCCTTCTTTAGCACATGTGCCTCACAGTGCACAGCCTCTCACTCGCAGGCGTGCCACTACGGCTGCCGCGATGGGGCAGGAGGTGCCCGACTACTCTCCGACTCCCTTGGGACTATCTACTGCACCCGGGAATCCGTTTTGGCCGCCTCGTGATGTGTTTCGTGGAAGTGGCAGGCGTGAGTACAAGGCTCAGCCCTTACACCTTGCACAGCTTCTCACTCTCACGCATGCCACTCCGTCGCCCGTGCTTTGCCGGAGTTGCGCGTCTATTGCCGAGGTTCCCCTGGGTCTAGTGCACCTGGGATTTCATTTTGGTGGCGTTGTCATGCGTTTCGTGGAAGTGGCAGGCGTGAGTGCAAGGCTCACCGCCTTCTTTAGCACATGTGCCTCGTAGTTCACAGCCTCTCACTCGCAGGCGTGCCACTACGGCTGCCGTGACATGGCAGGAGGTGCGCGTGTACTGCCCAACTCCCCTGGGACTATCTAGTGCACGCGGGAATCCATTTTAGCCGCGTGGTGATGTGTTTCGTGGAAGTGGCAGGCGTGAGTACAAGACTCACCGCCTTCTTTAGCACATGTGCCTCACAGTGCACAGCCTCTCACTCGCAGGCGTGCCACTACGGCTGCCGCGATGGGGCAGGAGGTGCCCGACTACTCTCCGACTCCCTTGGGACTATCTACTGCACCCGGGAATCCGTTTTGGCCGCCTGGTGATGTGTTTCGTGGAAGTGGCAGGCGTGAGTACAAGGCTTAGCCCTTACACCTTGCACAGCTTCTCACTCTCACGCATGCCACTCCGTCGCCCGTGCTTTGCCGGAGTTGCGCGTCTATTGCCGAGGTTCCCCTGGGTCTAGTGCACCTGGGATTTCATTTTGGTGGCGTTGTCATGCGTCTCGTGGAAGTGGCAGGCGTGAGTGCAAGTCTCACCGCCTTCTTTAGCACATGTGCCTCGTAGTGCACAGCCTCTCACTCGCAGGCGTGCCACTACGGCTGCCGTGACATGGCAGGAGGTGTGCGTCTACTGCCCAACTCCCCTGGGACTATCTACTGCACGCGGGAATCCATTTTAGCCGCGTGGTGATGTGTTTCGTGGAAGTGGCAGGCGTGAGTACAAGGCTCACCGCCTTCTTTAGCACATGTGCCTCACAGTGCACAGCCTCTCACTCGCAGGCGTGCCACTACGGCTGCCGCGATGGGGCAGGAGGTGCCCGACTACTCTCCGACTCCCTTGGGACTATCTACTGCACCCGGGAATCCGTTTTGGCCGCCTCGTGATGTGTTTCGTGGAAGTGGCAGGCGTGAGTACAAGGCTCAGCCCTTACACCTTGCACAGATTCTCACTCTCACGCATGCCACTCCGTCGCCCGTGCTTTGCCGGAGTTGCGCGTCTATTGCCGAGGTTCCCCTGGGTCTAGTGCACCTGGGATTTCATTTTGGTGGCGTTGTCATGCGTTTCGTGGAAGTGGCAGGCGTGAGTGCAAGGCTCACCGCCTTCTTTAGCACATGTGCCTCGTAGTGCACAGCCTCTCACTCGCAGGCGTGCCACTACGGCTGCCGTGACATGGCAGGAGGTGCGCGTCTACTGCCCAACTCCCCTGGGACTATCTACTGCACGCGGGAATCCATTTTAGCCGCGTGGTGATGTGTTTCGTGGAAGTGGCAGGCGTGAGTACAAGACTCACCGCCTTCTTTAGCACATGTGCCTCACAGTGCACAGCCTCTCACTCGCAGGCGTGCCACTACGGCTGCCGCGATGGGGCAGGAGGTGCCCGACTACTCTCCGACTCCCTTGGGACTATCTACTGCACCCGGGAATCCGTTTTGGCCGCCTGGTGATGAGTTTCGTGGAAGTGGCAGGCGTGAGTACAAGGCTCAGCCCTTACACCTTGCACAGCTTCTCACTCTCACGCATGCCACTCCGTCGCCCGTGCTTTGCCGGAGTTGCGCGTCTATTGCCGAGGTTCCCCTGGGTCTAGTGCACCTGGGATTTCATTTTGGTGGCGTTGTCATGCGTTTCGTGGAAGTGGCAGGCGTGAGTGCAAGGCTCACCGCCTTCTTTAGCACATGTGCCTCGTAGTGCACAGCCTCTCACTCGCAGGCGTGCCACTACGGCTGCCGTGACATGGCAGGAGGTGCGCGTCTACTGCCCAACTCCCCTGGGACTATCTACTGCACCCGGGAATAACTTCTGGCCGCGTGGTGATGTGTTTCGTGGAAGTGGCAGGCGTGAGTACAAGACTCACCGCCTTCTTTAGCACATGTGCCTCACAGTGCACAGCCTCTCACTCGCAGGCGTGCCACTACGGCTGCCGCGATGGGACAGGAGGTGCCCGACTACTCTCCGACTCCCTTGGGACTATCTACTGCACCCGGGAATCCGTTTTGGCCGCCTGGTGATGTGTTTCGTGGAAGTGGCAGGCGTGAGTACAAGGCTCAGCCCTTACACCTTGCACAGCTTCTCACTCTCACGCATGCCACTCCGTCGCCCGTGCTTTGCCGGAGTTGCGCGTCTATTGCCGAGGTTTCCCTGGGTCTAGTGCACCTGGGATTTCATTTTGGTGGCGTTGTCATGCGTTTCGTGGAAGTGGCAGGCGTGAGTGCAAGGCTCACCGCCTTCTTTAGCACATGTGCCTCGTAGTGCACAGCCTCTCACTCGCAGGCGTGCCACTACGGCTGCCGTGACATGGCAGGAGGTGCGCGTCTACTGCCCAACTCCCCTGGGACTATCTAGTGCACGCGGGAATCCATTTTAGCCGCGTGGTGATGTGTTTCGTGGAAGTGGCAGGCGTGAGTACAAGACTCACCGCCTTCTTTAGCACATGTGCCTCACAGTGCACAGCCTCTCACTCGCAGGCGTGCCACTACGGCTGCCGCGATGGGGCAGGAGGTGCCCGACTACTCTCCGTCTCCCTTGGGACTATCTACTGCACCCGGGAATCCGTTTTGGCCGCCTGGTGATGTGTTTCGTGGAAGTGGCAGGCGTGAGTACAAGGCTCAGCCCTTACACCTTGCACAGCTTCTCACTCTCACGCATGCCACTCCGTCGCCCGTGCTTTGCCGGAGTTGCGCGTCTATTGCCGAGGTTCCCCTGGGTCTAGTGCACCTGGGATTTCATTTTGGTGGCGTTGTCATGCGTTTCGTGGAAGTGGCAGGCGTGAGTGCAAGGCTCACCGCCTTCTTTAGCACATGTGCCTCGTAGTGCACAGCCTCTCACTCGCAGGCGTGCCACTACGGCTGCCGTGACATGGCAGGAGGTGCGCGTCTACTGCCCAACTCCCCTGGGACTATCTACTGCACGCGGGAATCCATTTTAGCCGCGTGGTGATGTGTTTCGTGGAAGTGGCAGGCGTGAGTACAAGACTCACCGCCTTCTTTAGCACATGTGCCTCACAGTGCACAGCCTCTCACTCGCAGGCGTGCCACTACGGCTGCCGCGATGGGGCAGGAGGTGCCCGACTACTCTCCGACTCCCTTGGGACTATCTACTGCACCCGGGAATCCGTTTTGGCCGCCTGGTGATGAGTTTCGTGGAAGTGGCAGGCGTGAGTACAAGGCTCAGCCCTTACACCTTGCACAGCTTCTCACTCTCACGCATGCCACTCCGTCGCCCGTGCTTTGCCGGAGTTGCGCGTCTATTGCCGAGGTTCCCCTGGGTCTAGTGCACCTGGGATTTCATTTTGGTGGCGTTGTCATGCGTTTCGTGGAAGTGGCAGGCGTGAGTGCAAGGCTCACCGCCTTCTTTAGCACATGTGCCTCGTAGTGCACAGCCTCTCACTCGCAGGCGTGCCACTACGGCTGCCGTGACATGGCAGGAGGTGCGCGTCTACTGCCCAACTCCCCTGGGACTATCTAGTGCAGGCGGGAATCCATTTTAGCCGCGTGGTGATGTGTTTCGTGGAAGTGGCAGGCGTGAGTACAAGACTCACCGCCTTCTTTAGCACATGTGCCTCACAGTGCACAGCCTCTCACTCGCAGGCGTGCCACTACGGCTGCCGCGATGGGGCAGGAGGTGCCCGACTACTCTCCGACTCCCTTGGGACTATCTACTGCACCCGGGAATCCGTTTTGGCCGCCTGGTGATGTGTTTCGTGGAAGTGGCAGGCGTGAGTACAAGGCTCAGCCCTTACACCTTGCACAGCT
The DNA here is from genome assembly GCF_964205215.1 of Stylophora pistillata. NCBI lineage: Eukaryota > Metazoa > Cnidaria > Anthozoa > Scleractinia > Pocilloporidae > Stylophora > Stylophora pistillata. The sequence continues at coordinate 28,978 of NW_028290951.1, forward strand.
TCTCACTCTCACGCATGCCACTCCGTCGCCCGTGCTTTGCCGGAGTTGCGCGTCTATTGCCGAGGTTCCCCTGGGTCTAGTGCACCTGGGATTTCATTTTGGTGGCGTTGTCATGCGTTTCGTGGAAGTGGCAGGCGTGAGTGCAAGGCTCACCGCCTTCTTTAGCACATGTGCCTCGTAGTGCACAGCCTCTCACTCGCAGGCGTGCCACTACGGCTGCCGTGACATGGCAGGAGGTGCGCGTCTACTGCCCAACTCCCCTGGGACTATCTACTGCACGCGGGAATCCATTTTAGCCGCGTGGTGATGTGTTTCGTGGAAGTGGCAGGCGTGAGTACAAGACTCACCGCCTTCTTTAGCACATGTGCCTCACAGTGCACAGCCTCTCACTCGCAGGCGTGCCACTACGGCTGCCGCGATGGGGCAGGAGGTGCCCGACTACTCTCCGACTCCCTTGGGACTATCTACTGCACCCGGGAATCCGTTTTGGCCGCCTGGTGATGAGTTTCGTGGAAGTGGCAGGCGTGAGTACAAGGCTCAGCCCTTACACCTTGCACAGCTTCTCACTCTCACGCATGCCACTCCGTCGCCCGTGCTTTGCCGGAGTTGCGCGTCTATTGCCGAGGTTCCCCTGGGTCTAGTGCACCTGGGATTTCATTTTGGTGGCGTTGTCATGCGTTTCGTGGAAGTGGCAGGCGTGAGTGCAAGGCTCACCGCCTTCTTTAGCACATGTGCCTCGTAGTGCACAGCCTCTCACTCGCAGGCGTGCCACTACGGCTGCCGTGACATGGCAGGAGGTGCGCGTCTACTGCCCAACTCCCCTGGGACTATCTAGTGCACGCGGGAATCCATTTTAGCCGCGTGGTGATGTGTTTCGTGGAAGTGGCAGGCGTGAGTACAAGGCTCACCGCCTTCTTTAGCACATGTGCCTCACAGTGCACAGCCTCTCACTCGCAGGCGTGCCACTACGGCTGCCGCGATGGGGCAGGAGGTGCCCGACTACTCTCCGACTCCCTTGGGACTATCTACTGCACCCGGGAATCCGTTTTGGCCGCCTGGTGATGTGTTTCGTGGAAGTGGCAGGCGTGAGTACAAGGCTCAGCCCTTACACCTTGCACAGCTTCTCACTCTCACGCATGCCACTCCGTCGCCCGTGCTTTGCCGGAGTTGCGCGTCTATTGCCGAGGTTCCCCTGGGTCTAGTGCACCTGGGATTTCATTTTGGTGGCGTTGTCATGCGTTTCGTGGAAGTGGCAGGCGTGAGTGCAAGGCTCACCGCCTTCTTTAGCACATGTGCCTCGTAGTGCACAGCCTCTCACTCGCAGGCGTGCAACTACGGCTGCCGTGACATGGCAGGAGGTGCGCGTCTACTGCCCAACTCCCCTGGGACTATCTACTGCACCCGGGAATAACTTCTGGCCGCGTGGTGATGTGTTTCGTGGAAGTGGCAGGCGTGAGTACAAGACTCACCGCCTTCTTTAGCACATGTGCCTCACAGTGCACAGCCTCTCACTCGCAGGCGTGCCACTACGGCTGCCGCGATGGGGCAGGAGGTGCCCGACTACTCTCCGACTCCCTTGGGACTATCTACTGCACCCGGGAATCCGTTTTGGCCGCCTGGTGATGTGTTTCGTGGAAGTGGCAGGCGTGAGTACAAGGCTCAGCCCTTACACCTTGCACAGCTTCTCACTCTCACGCATGCCACTCCGTCGCCCGTGCTTTGCCGGAGTTGCGCGTCTATTGCCGAGGTTCCCCTGGGTCTAGTGCACCTGGGATTTCATTTTGGTGGCGTTGTCATGCGTTTCGTGGAAGTGGCAGGCGTGAGTGCAAGGCTCACCGCCTTCTTTAGCACATGTGCCTCGTAGTGCACAGCCTCTCACTCGCAGGCGTGCCACTACGGCTGCCGTGACATGGCAGGAGGTGCGCGTCTACTGCCCAACTCCCCTGGGACTATCTAGTGCAGGCGGGAATCCATTTTAGCCGCGTGGTGATGTGTTTCGTGGAAGTGGCAGGCGTGAGTACAAGACTCACCGCCTTCTTTAGCACATGTGCCTCACAGTGCACAGCCTCTCACTCGCAGGCGTGCCACTACGGCTGCCGCGATGGGGCAGGAGGTGCCCGACTACTCTCCGACTCCCTTGGGACTATCTACTGCACCCGGGAATCCGTTTTGGCCGCCTGGTGATGTGTTTCGTGGAAGTGGCAGGCGTGAGTACAAGGCTCAGCCCTTACACCTTGCACAGCTTCTCACTCTCACGCATGCCACTCCGTCGCCCGTGCTTTGCCGGAGTTGCGCGTCTATTGCCGAGGTTCCCCTGGGTCTAGTGCACCTGGGATTTCATTTTGGTGGCGTTGTCATGCGTTTCGTGGAAGTGGCAGGCGTGAGTGCAAGGCTCACCGCCTTCTTTAGCACATGTGCCTCGTAGTGCACAGCCTCTCACTCGCAGGCGTGCCACTACGGCTGCCGTGACATGGCAGGAGGTGCGCGTCTACTGCCCAACTCCCCTGGGACTATCTACTGCACGCGGGAATCCATTTTAGCCGCGTGGTGATGTGTTTCGTGGAAGTGGCAGGCGTGAGTACAAGACTCACCGCCTTCTTTAGCACATGTGCCTCACAGTGCACAGCCTCTCACTCGCAGGCGTGCCACTACGGCTGCCGCGATGGGGCAGGAGGTGCCCGACTACTCTCCGACTCCCTTGGGACTATCTACTGCACCCGGGAATCCGTTTTGGCCGCCTGGTGATGAGTTTCGTGGAAGTGGCAGGCGTGAGTACAAGGCTCAGCCCTTACACCTTGCACAGCTTCTCACTCTCACGCATGCCACTCCGTCGCCCGTGCTTTGCCGGAGTTGCGCGTCTATTGCCGAGGTTCCCCTGGGTCTAGTGCACCTGGGATTTCATTTTGGTGGCGTTGTCATGCGTTTCGTGGAAGTGGCAGGCGTGAGTGCAAGGCTCACCGCCTTCTTTAGCACATGTGCCTCGTAGTGCACAGCCTCTCACTCGCAGGCGTGCCACTACGGCTGCCGTGACATGGCAGGAGGTGCGCGTCTACTGCCCAACTCCCCTGGGACTATCTAGTGCACGCGGGAATCCATTTTAGCCGCGTGGTGATGTGTTTCGTGGAAGTGGCAGGCGTGAGTACAAGGCTCACCGCCTTCTTTAGCACATGTGCCTCACAGTGCACAGCCTCTCACTCGCAGGCGTGCCACTACGGCTGCCGCGATGGGGCAGGAGGTGCCCGACTACTCTCCGACTCCCTTGGGACTATCTACTGCACCCGGGAGTCCGTTTTGGCCGCCTGGTGATGTGTTTCGTGGAAGTGGCAGGCGTGAGTACAAGGCTCAGCCCTTACACCTTGCACAGCTTCTCACTCTCACGCATGCCACTCCGTCGCCCGTGCTTTGCCGGAGTTGCGCGTCTATTGCCGAGGTTCCCCTGGGTCTAGTGCACCTGGGATTTCATTTTGGTGGCGTTGTCATGCGTTTCGTGGAAGTGGCAGGCGTGAGTGCAAGGCTCACCGCCTTCTTTAGCACATGTGCCTCGTAGTGCACAGCCTCTCACTCGCAGGCGTGCCACTACGGCTGCCGTGACATGGCAGGAGGTGCGCGTCTACTGCCCAACTCCCCTGGGACTATCTACTGCACCCGGGAATAACTTCTGGCCGCGTGGTGATGTGTTTCGTGGAAGTGGCAGGCGTGAGTACAAGACTCACCGCCTTCTTTAGCACATGTGCCTCACAGTGCACAGCCTCTCACTCGCAGGCGTGCCACTACGGCTGCCGCGATGGGGCAGGAGGTGCCCGACTACTCTCCGACTCCCTTGGGACTATCTACTGCACCCGGGAATCCGTTTTGGCCGCCTGGTGATGTGTTTCGTGGAAGTGGCAGGCGTGAGTACAAGGCTCAGCCCTTACACCTTGCACAGCTTCTCACTCTCACGCATGCCACTCCGTCGCCCGTGCTTTGCCGGAGTTGCGCGTCTATTGCCGAGGTTCCCCTGGGTCTAGTGCACCTGGGATTTCATTTTGGTGGCGTTGTCATGCGTTTCGTGGAAGTGGCAGGCGTGAGTGCAAGGCTCACCGCCTTCTTTAGCACATGTGCCTCGTAGTGCACAGCCTCTCACTCGCAGGCGTGCCACTACGGCTGCCGTGACATGGCAGGAGGTGCGCGTCTACTGCCCAACTCCCCTGGGACTATCTAGTGCACGCGGGAATCCATTTTAGCCGCGTGGTGATGTGTTTCGTGGAAGTGGCAGGCGTGAGTACAAGACTCACCGCCTTCTTTAGCACATGTGCCTCACAGTGCACAGCCTCTCACTCGCAGGCGTGCCACTACGGCTGCCGCGATGGGGCAGGAGGTGCCCGACTACTCTCCGACTCCCTTGGGACTATCTACTGCACCCGGGAATCCGTTTTGGCCGCCTGGTGATGTGTTTCGTGGAAGTGGCAGGCGTGAGTACAAGGCTCAGCCCTTACACCTTGCACAGCTTCTCACTCTCACGCATGCCACTCCGTCGCCCGTGCTTTGCCGGAGTTGCGCGTCTATTGCCGAGGTTCCCCTGGGTCTAGTGCACCTGGGATTTCATTTTGGTGGCGTTGTCATGCGTTTCGTGGAAGTGGCAGGCGTGAGTGCAAGGCTCACCGCCTTCTTTAGCACATGTGCCTCGTAGTGCACAGCCTCTCACTCGCAGGCGTGCCACTACGGCTGCCGTGACATGGCAGGAGGTGCGCGTCTACTGCCCAACTCCCCTGGGACTATCTACTGCACGCGGGAATCCATTTTAGCCGCGTGGTGATGTGTTTCGTGGAAGTGGCAGGCGTGAGTACAAGGCTCACCGCCTTCTTTAGCACATGTGCCTCACAGTGCACAGCCTCTCACTCGCAGGCGTGCCACTACGGCTGCCGCGATGGGGCAGGAGGTGCCCGACTACTCTCCGACTCCCTTGGGACTATCTACTGCACCCGGGAATCCGTTTTGGCCGCCTGGTGATGTGTTTCGTGGAAGTGGCAGGCGTGAGTACAAGGCTCAGCCCTTACACCTTGCACAGCTTCTCACTCTCACGCATGCCACTCCGTCGCCCGTGCTTTGCCGGAGTTGCGCGTCTATTGCCGAGGTTCCCCTGGGTCTAGTGCACCTGGGATTTCATTTTGGTGGCGTTGTCATGCGTTTCGTGGAAGTGGCAGGCGTGAGTGCAAGGCTCACCGCCTTCTTTAGCACATGTGCCTCGTAGTGCACAGCCTCTCACTCGCAGGCGTGCCACTACGGCTGCCGTGACATGGCAGGAGGTGCGCGTCTACTGCCCAACTCCCCTGGGACTATCTAGTGCAGGCGGGAATCCATTTTAGCCGCGTGGTGATGTGTTTCGTGGAAGTGGCAGGCGTGAGTACAAGACTCACCGCCTTCTTTAGCACATGTGCCTCACAGTGCACAGCCTCTCACTCGCAGGCGTGCCACTACGGCTGCCGCGATGGGGCAGGAGGTGCCCGACTACTCTCCGACTCCCTTGGGACTATCTACTGCACCCGGGAATCCGTTTTGGCCGCCTGGTGATGTGTTTCGTGGAAGTGGCAGGCGTGAGTACAAGGCTCAGCCCTTACACCTTGCACAGCTTCTCACTCTCACGCATGCCACTCCGTCGCCCGTGCTTTGCCGGAGTTGCGCGTCTATTGCCGAGGTTCCCCTGGGTCTAGTGCACCTGGGATTTCATTTTGGTGGCGTTGTCATGCGTTTCGTGGAAGTGGCAGGCGTGAGTGCAAGGCTCACCGCCTTCTTTAGCACATGTGCCTCGTAGTGCACAGCCTCTCACTCGCAGGCGTGCCACTACGGCTGCCGTGACATGGCAGGAGGTGCGCGTCTACTGCCCAACTCCCCTGGGACTATCTACTGCACGCGGGAATCCATTTTAGCCGCGTGGTGATGTGTTTCGTGGAAGTGGCAGGCGTGAGTACAAGACTCACCGCCTTCTTTAGCACATGTGCCTCACAGTGCACAGCCTCTCACTCGCAGGCGTGCCACTACGGCTGCCGCGATGGGGCAGGAGGTGCCCGACTACTCTCCGACTCCCTTGGGACTATCTACTGCACCCGGGAATCCGTTTTGGCCGCCTGGTGATGAGTTTCGTGGAAGTGGCAGGCGTGAGTACAAGGCTCAGCCCTTACACCTTGCACAGCTTCTCACTCTCACGCATGCCACTCCGTCGCCCGTGCTTTGCCGGAGTTGCGCGTCTATTGCCGAGGTTCCCCTGGGTCTAGTGCACCTGGGATTTCATTTTGGTGGCGTTGTCATGCGTTTCGTGGAAGTGGCAGGCGTGAGTGCAAGGCTCACCGCCTTCTTTAGCACATGTGCCTCGTAGTGCACAGCCTCTCACTCGCAGGCGTGCCACTACGGCTGCCGTGACATGGCAGGAGGTGCGCGTCTACTGCCCAACTCCCCTGGGACTATCTACTGCACCCGGGAATAACTTCTGGCCGCGTGGTGATGTGTTTCGTGGAAGTGGCAGGCGTGAGTAAGGGACTCACCGCCTTCTTTAGCACATGTGCCTCACAGTGCACAGCCTCTCACTCGCAGGCGTGCCACTACGGCTGCCGCGATGGGGCAGGAGGTGCCCGACTACTCTCCGACTCCCTTGGGACTATCTACTGCACCCGGGAATCCGTTTTGGCCGCCTGGTGATGTGTTTCGTGGAAGTGGCAGGCGTGAGTACAAGGCTCAGCCCTTACACCTTGCACAGCTTCTCACTCTCACGCATGCCACTCCGTCGCCCGTGCTTTGCCGGAGTTGCGCGTCTATTGCCGAGGTTCCCCTGGGTCTAGTGCACCTGGGATTTCATTTTGGTGGCGTTGTCATGCGTTTCGTGGAAGTGGCAGGCGTGAGTGCAAGGCTCACCGCCTTCTTTAGCACATGTGCCTCGTAGTGCACAGCCTCTCACTCGCAGGCGTGCCACTACGGCTGCCGTGACATGGCAGGAGGTGCGCGTCTACTGCCCAACTCCCCTGGGACTATCTAGTGCACGCGGGAATCCATTTTAGCCGCGTGGTGATGTGTTTCGTGGAAGTGGCAGGCGTGAGTACAAGACTCACCGCCTTCTTTAGCACATGTGCCTCACAGTGCACAGCCTCTCACTCGCAGGCGTGCCACTACGGCTGCCGCGATGGGGCAGGAGGTGCCCGACTACTCTCCGACTCCCTTGGGACTATCTACTGCACCCGGGAATCCGTTTTGGCCGCCTGGTGATGTGTTTCGTGGAAGTGGCAGGCGTGAGTACAAGGCTCAGCCCTTACACCTTGCACAGCTTCTCACTCTCACGCATGCCACTCCGTCGCCCGTGCTTTGCCGGAGTTGCGCGTCTATTGCCGAGGTTCCCCTGGGTCTAGTGCACCTGGGATTTCATTTTGGTGGCGTTGTCATGCGTTTCGTGGAAGTGGCAGGCGTGAGTGCAAGGCTCACCGCCTTCTTTAGCACATGTGCCTCGTAGTGCACAGCCTCTCACTCGCAGGCGTGCCACTACGGCTGCCGTGACATGGCAGGAGGTGCGCGTCTACTGCCCAACTCCCCTGGGACTATCTACTGCACGCGGGAATCCATTTTAGCCGCGTGGTGATGTGTTTCGTGGAAGTGGCAGGCGTGAGTACAAGACTCACCGCCTTCTTTAGCACATGTGCCTCACAGTGCACAGCCTCTCACTCGCAGGCGTGCCACTACGGCTGCCGCGATGGGGCAGGAGGTGCCCGACTACTCTCCGACTCCCTTGGGACTATCTACTGCACCCGGGAATCCGTTTTGGCCGCCTGGTGATGAGTTTCGTGGAAGTGGCAGGCGTGAGTACAAGGCTCAGCCCTTACACCTTGCACAGCTTCTCACTCTCACGCATGCCACTCCGTCGCCCGTGCTTTGCCGGAGTTGCGCGTCTATTGCCGAGGTTCCCCTGGGTCTAGTGCACCTGGGATTTCATTTTGGTGGCGTTGTCATGCGTTTCGTGGAAGTGGCAGGCGTGAGTGCAAGGCTCACCGCCTTCTTTAGCACATGTGCCTCGTAGTGCACAGCCTCTCACTCGCAGGCGTGCCACTACGGCTGCCGTGACATGGCAGGAGGTGCGCGTCTACTGCCCAACTCCCCTGGGACTATCTAGTGCACGCGGGAATCCATTTTAGCCGCGTGGTGATGTGTTTCGTGGAAGTGGCAGGCGTGAGTACAAGGCTCAGCCCTTACACCTTGCACAGCTTCTCACTCTCACGCATGCCACTCCGTCGCCCGTGCTTTGCCGGAGTTGCGCGTCTATTGCCGAGGTTCCCCTGGGTCTAGTGCACCTGGGATTTCATTTTGGTGGCGTTGTCATGCGTTTCGTGGAAGTGGCAGGCGTGAGTGCAAGGCTCACCGCCTTCTTTAGCACATGTGCCTCGTAGTGCACAGCCTCTCACTCGCAGGCGTGCCACTACGGCTGCCGTGACATGGCAGGAGGTGCGCGTCTACTGCCCAACTCCCCTGGGACTATCTACTGCACCCGGGAATAACTTCTGGCCGCGTGGTGATGTGTTTCGTGGAAGTGGCAGGCGTGAGTACAAGACTCACCGCCTTCTTTAGCACATGTGCCTCACAGTGCACAGCCTCTCACTCGCAGGCGTGCCACTACGGCTGCCGCGATGGGGCAGGAGGTGCCCGACTACTCTCCGACTCCCTTGGGACTATCTACTGCACCCGGGAATCCGTTTTGGCCGCCTGGTGATGTGTTTCGTGGAAGTGGCAGGCGTGAGTACAAGGCTCAGCCCTTACACCTTGCACAGCTTCTCACTCTCACGCATGCCACTCCGTCGCCCGTGCTTTGCCGGAGTTGCGCGTCTATTGCCGAGGTTCCCCTGGGTCTAGTGCACCTGGGATTTCATTTTGGTGGCGTTGTCATGCGTTTCGTGGAAGTGGCAGGCGTGAGTGCAAGGCTCACCGCCTTCTTTAGCACATGTGCCTCGTAGTGCACAGCCTCTCACTCGCAGGCGTGCCACTACGGCTGCCGTGACATGGCAGGAGGTGCGCGTCTACTGCCCAACTCCCCTGGGACTATCTAGTGCACGCGGGAATCCATTTTAGCCGCGTGGTGATGTGTTTCGTGGAAGTGGCAGGCGTGAGTACAAGACTCACCGCCTTCTTTAGCACATGTGCCTCACAGTGCACAGCCTCTCACTCGCAGGCGTGCCACTACGGCTGCCGCGATGGGGCAGGAGGTGCCCGACTACTCTCCGACTCCCTTGGGACTATCTACTGCACCCGGGAATCCGTTTTGGCCGCCTGGTGATGTGTTTCGTGGAAGTGGCAGGCGTGAGTACAAGGCTCAGCCCTTACACCTTGCACAGCTTCTCACTCTCACGCATGCCACTCCGTCGCCCGTGCTTTGCCGGAGTTGCGCGTCTATTGCCGAGGTTCCCCTGGGTCTAGTGCACCTGGGATTTCATTTTGGTGGCGTTGTCATGCGTTTCGTGGAAGTGGCAGGCGTGAGTGCAAGGCTCACCGCCTTCTTTAGCACATGTGCCTCGTAGTGCACAGCCTCTCACTCGCAGGCGTGCCACTACGGCTGCCGTGACATGGCAGGAGGTGCGCGTCTACTGCCCAACTCCCCTGGGACTATCTAGTGCACGCGGGAATCCATTTTAGCCGCGTGGTGATGTGTTTCGTGGAAGTGGCAGGCGTGAGTACAAGGCTCACCGCCTTCTTTAGCACATGTGCCTCACAGTGCACAGCCTCTCACTCGCAGGCGTGCCACTACGGCTGCCGCGATGGGGCAGGAGGTGCCCGACTACTCTCCGACTCCCTTGGGACTATCTACTGCACCCGGGAATCCGTTTTGGCCGCCTGGTGATGTGTTTCGTGGAAGTGGCAGGCGTGAGTACAAGGCTCAGCCCTTACACCTTGCACAGCTTCTCACTCTCACGCATGCCACTCCGTCGCCCGTGCTTTGCCGGAGTTGCGCGTCTATTGCCGAGGTTCCCCTGGGTCTAGTGCACCTGGGATTTCATTTTGGTGGCGTTGTCATGCGTTTCGTGGAAGTGGCAGGCGTGAGTGCAAGGCTCACCGCCTTCTTTAGCACATGTGCCTCGTAGTGCACAGCCTCTCACTCGCAGGCGTGCCACTACGGCTGCCGTGACATGGCAGGAGGTGCGCGTCTACTGCCCAACTCCCCTGGGACTATCTACTGCACCCGGGAATAACTTCTGGCCGCGTGGTGATGTGTTTCGTGGAAGTGGCAGGCGTGAGTAAGGGACTCACCGCCTTCTTTAGCACATGTGCCTCACAGTGCACAGCCTCTCACTCGCAGGCGTGCCACTACGGCTGCCGCGATGGGGCAGGAGGTGCCCGACTACTCTCCGACTCCCTTGGGACTATCTACTGCACCCGGGAATCCGTTTTGGCCGCCTGGTGATGTGTTTCGTGGAAGTGGCAGGCGTGAGTACAAGGCTCAGCCCTTACACCTTGCACAGCTTCTCACTCTCACGCATGCCACTCCGTCGCCCGTGCTTTGCCGGAGTTGCGCGTCTATTGCCGAGGTTCCCCTGGGTCTAGTGCACCTGGGATTTCATTTTGGTGGCGTTGTCATGCGTTTCGTGGAAGTGGCAGGCGTGAGTGCAAGGCTCACCGCCTTCTTTAGCACATGTGCCTCGTAGTGCACAGCCTCTCACTCGCAGGCGTGCCACTACGGCTGCCGTGACATGGCAGGAGGTGCGCGTCTACTGCCCAACTCCCCTGGGACTATCTAGTGCACGCGGGAATCCATTTTAGCCGCGTGGTGATGTGTTTCGTGGAAGTGGCAGGCGTGAGTACAAGACTCACCGCCTTCTTTAGCACATGTGCCTCACAGTGCACAGCCTCTCACTCGCAGGCGTGCCACTACGGCTGCCGCGATGGGGCAGGAGGTGCCCGACTACTCTCCGACTCCCTTGGGACTATCTACTGCACCCGGGAATCCGTTTTGGCCGCCTGGTGATGTGTTTCGTGGAAGTGGCAGGCGTGAGTACAAGGCTCAGCCCTTACACCTTGCACAGCTTCTCACTCTCACGCATGCCACTCCGTCGCCCGTGCTTTGCCGGAGTTGCGCGTCTATTGCCGAGGTTCCCCTGGGTCTAGTGCACCTGGGATTTCATTTTGGTGGCGTTGTCATGCGTTTCGTGGAAGTGGCAGGCGTGAGTGCAAGGCTCACCGCCTTCTTTAGCACATGTGCCTCGTAGTGCACAGCCTCTCACTCGCAGGCGTGCCACTACGGCTGCCGTGACATGGCAGGAGGTGCGCGTCTACTGCCCAACTCCCCTGGGACTATCTACTGCACGCGGGAATCCATTTTAGCCGCGTGGTGATGTGTTTCGTGGAAGTGGCAGGCGTGAGTACAAGACTCACCGCCTTCTTTAGCACATGTGCCTCACAGTGCACAGCCTCTCACTCGCAGGCGTGCCACTACGGCTGCCGCGATGGGGCAGGAGGTGCCCGACTACTCTCCGACTCCCTTGGGACTATCTACTGCACCCGGGAATCCGTTTTGGCCGCCTGGTGATGAGTTTCGTGGAAGTGGCAGGCGTGAGTACAAGGCTCAGCCCTTACACCTTGCACAGCTTCTCACTCTCACGCATGCCACTCCGTCGCCCGTGCTTTGCCGGAGTTGCGCGTCTATTGCCGAGGTTCCCCTGGGTCTAGTGCACCTGGGATTTCATTTTGGTGGCGTTGTCATGCGTTTCGTGGAAGTGGCAGGCGTGAGTGCAAGGCTCACCGCCTTCTTTAGCACATGTGCCTCGTAGTGCACAGCCTCTCACTCGCAGGCGTGCCACTACGGCTGCCGTGACATGGCAGGAGGTGCGCGTCTACTGCCCAACTCCCCTGGGACTATCTAGTGCACGCGGGAATCCATTTTAGCCGCGTGGTGATGTGTTTCGTGGAAGTGGCAGGCGTGAGTACAAGGCTCAGCCCTTACACCTTGCACAGCTTCTCACTCTCACGCATGCCACTCCGTCGCCCGTGCTTTGCCGGAGTTGCGCGTCTATTGCCGAGGTTCCCCTGGGTCTAGTGCACCTGGGATTTCATTTTGGTGGCGTTGTCATGCGTTTCGTGGAAGTGGCAGGCGTGAGTGCAAGGCTCACCGCCTTCTTTAGCACATGTGCCTCGTAGTGCACAGCCTCTCACTCGCAGGCGTGCCACTACGGCTGCCGTGACATGGCAGGAGGTGCGCGTCTACTGCCCAACTCCCCTGGGACTATCTACTGCACCCGGGAATAACTTCTGGCCGCGTGGTGATGTGTTTCGTGGAAGTGGCAGGCGTGAGTACAAGACTCACCGCCTTCTTTAGCACATGTGCCTCACAGTGCACAGCCTCTCACTCGCAGGCGTGCCACTACGGCTGCCGCGATGGGGCAGGAGGTGCCCGACTACTCTCCGACTCCCTTGGGACTATCTACTGCACCCGGGAATCCGTTTTGGCCGCCTGGTGATGTGTTTCGTGGAAGTGGCAGGCGTGAGTACAAGGCTCAGCCCTTACACCTTGCACAGCTTCTCACTCTCACGCATGCCACTCCGTCGCCCGTGCTTTGCCGGAGTTGCGCGTCTATTGCCGAGGTTCCCCTGGGTCTAGTGCACCTGGGATTTCATTTTGGTGGCGTTGTCATGCGTTTCGTGGAAGTGGCAGGCGTGAGTGCAAGGCTCACCGCCTTCTTTAGCACATGTGCCTCGTAGTGCACAGCCTCTCACTCGCAGGCGTGCCACTACGGCTGCCGTGACATGGCAGGAGGTGCGCGTCTACTGCCCAACTCCCCTGGGACTATCTAGTGCACGCGGGAATCCATTTTAGCCGCGTGGTGATGTGTTTCGTGGAAGTGGCAGGCGTGAGTACAAGACTCACCGCCTTCTTTAGCACATGTGCCTCACAGTGCACAGCCTCTCACTCGCAGGCGTGCCACTACGGCTGCCGCGATGGGGCAGGAGGTGCCCGACTACTCTCCGACTCCCTTGGGACTATCTACTGCACCCGGGAATCCGTTTTGGCCGCCTGGTGATGTGTTTCGTGGAAGTGGCAGGCGTGAGTACAAGGCTCAGCCCTTACACCTTGCACAGCTTCTCACTCTCACGCATGCCACTCCGTCGCCCGTGCTTTGCCGGAGTTGCGCGTCTATTGCCGAGGTTCCCCTGGGTCTAGTGCACCTGGGATTTCATTTTGGTGGCGTTGTCATGCGTTTCGTGGAAGTGGCAGGCGTGAGTGCAAGGCTCACCGCCTTCTTTAGCACATGTGCCTCGTAGTGCACAGCCTCTCACTCGCAGGCGTGCCACTACGGCTGCCGTGACATGGCAGGAGGTGCGCGTCTACTGCCCAACTCCCCTGGGACTATCTAGTGCACGCGGGAATCCATTTTAGCCGCGTGGTGATGTGTTTCGTGGAAGTGGCAGGCGTGAGTACAAGGCTCACCGCCTTCTTTAGCACATGTGCCTCACAGTGCACAGCCTCTCACTCGCAGGCGTGCCACTACGGCTGCCGCGATGGGGCAGGAGGTGCCCGACTACTCTCCGATTCCCTTGGGACTATCTACTGCACCCGGGAATCCGTTTTGGCCGCCTGGTGATGTGTTTCGTGGAAGTGGCAGGCGTGAGTACAAGGCTCAGCCCTTACACCTTGCACAGCTTCTCACTCTCACGCATGCCACTCCGTCGCCCGTGCTTTGCCGGAGTTGCGCGTCTATTGCCGAGGTTCCCCTGGGTCTAGTGCACCTGGGATTTCATTTTGGTGGCGTTGTCATGCGTTTCGTGGAAGTGGCAGGCGTGAGTGCAAGGCTCACCGCCTTCTTTAGCACATGTGCCTCGTAGTGCACAGCCTCTCACTCGCAGGCGTGCCACTACGGCTGCCGTGACATGGCAGGAGGTGCGCGTCTACTGCCCAACTCCCCTGGGACTATCTACTGCACCCGGGAATAACTTCTGGCCGCGTGGTGATGTGTTTCGTGGAAGTGGCAGGCGTGAGTACAAGACTCACCGCCTTCTTTAGCACATGTGCCTCACAGTGCACAGCCTCTCACTCGCAGGCGTGCCACTACGGCTGCCGCGATGGGGCAGGAGGTGCCCGACTACTCTCCGACTCCCTTGGGACTATCTACTGCACCCGGGAATCCGTTTTGGCCGCCTGGTGATGTGTTTCGTGGAAGTGGCAGGCGTGAGTACAAGGCTCAGCCCTTACACCTTGCACAGCTTCTCACTCTCACGCATGCCACTCCGTCGCCCGTGCTTTGCCGGAGTTGCGCGTCTATTGCCGAGGTTCCCCTGGGTCTAGTGCACCTGGGATTTCATTTTGGTGGCGTTGTCATGCGTTTCGTGGAAGTGGCAGGCGTGAGTGCAAGGCTCACCGCCTTCTTTAGCACATGTGCCTCGTAGTGCACAGCCTCTCACTCGCAGGCGTGCCACTACGGCTGCCGTGACATGGCAGGAGGTGCGCGTCTACTGCCCAACTCCCCTGGGACTATCTAGTGCACGCGGGAATCCATTTTAGCCGCGTGGTGATGTGTTTCGTGGAAGTGGCAGGCGTGAGTACAAGACTCACCGCCTTCTTTAGCACATGTGCCTCACAGTGCACAGCCTCTCACTCGCAGGCGTGCCACTACGGCTGCCGCGATGGGGCAGGAGGTGCCCGACTACTCTCCGACTCCCTTGGGACTATCTACTGCACCCGGGAATCCGTTTTGGCCGCCTGGTGATGTGTTTCGTGGAAGTGGCAGGCGTGAGTACAAGGCTCAGCCCTTACACCTTGCACAGCTTCTCACTCTCACGCATGCCACTCCGTCGCCCGTGCTTTGCCGGAGTTGCGCGTCTATTGCCGAGGTTCCCGTGGGTCTAGTGCACCTGGGATTTCATTTTGGTGGCGTTGTCATGCGTTTCGTGGAAGTGGCAGGCGTGAGTGCAAGGCTCACCGCCTTCTTTAGCACATGTGCCTCGTAGTGCACAGCCTCTCACTCGCAGGCGTGCCACTACGGCTGCCGTGACATGGCAGGAGGTGCGCGTCTACTGCCCAACTCCCCTGGGACTATCTACTGCACGCGGGAATCCATTTTAGCCGCGTGGTGATGTGTTTCGTGGAAGTGGCAGGCGTGAGTACAAGACTCACCGCCTTCTTTAGCACATGTGCCTCACAGTGCACAGCCTCTCACTCGCAGGCGTGCCACTACGGCTGCCGCGATGGGGCAGGAGGTGCCCGACTACTCTCCGACTCCCTTGGGACTATCTACTGCACCCGGGAATCCGTTTTGGCCGCCTGGTGATGAGTTTCGTGGAAGTGGCAGGCGTGAGTACAAGGCTCAGCCCTTACACCTTGCACAGCTTCTCACTCTCACGCATGCCACTCCGTCGCCCGTGCTTTGCCGGAGTTGCGCGTCTATTGCCGAGGTTCCCCTGGGTCTAGTGCACCTGGGATTTCATTTTGGTGGCGTTGTCATGCGTTTCGTGGAAGTGGCAGGCGTGAGTGCAAGGCTCACCGCCTTCTTTAGCACATGTGCCTCGTAGTGCACAGCCTCTCACTCGCAGGCGTGCCACTACGGCTGCCGTGACATGGCAGGAGGTGCGCGTCTACTGCCCAACTCCCCTGGGACTATCTACTGCACCCGGGAATAACTTCTGGCCGCGTGGTGATGTGTTTCGTGGAAGTGGCAGGCGTGAGTACAAGACTCACCGCCTTCTTTAGCACATGTGCCTCACAGTGCACAGCCTCTCACTCGCAGGCGTGCCACTACGGCTGCCGCGATGGGGCAGGAGGTGCCCGACTACTCTCCGACTCCCTTGGGACTATCTACTGCACCCGGGAATCCGTTTTGGCCGCCTGGTGATGTGTTTCGTGGAAGTGGCAGGCGTGAGTACAAGGCTCAGCCCTTACACCTTGCACAGCTTCTCACTCTCACGCATGCCACTCCGTCGCCCGTGCTTTGCCGGAGTTGCGCGTCTATTGCCGAGGTTCCCCTGGGTCTAGTGCACCTGGGATTTCATTTTGGTGGCGTTGTCATGCGTTTCGTGGAAGTGGCAGGCGTGAGTGCAAGGCTCACCGCCTTCTTTAGCACATGTGCCTCGTAGTGCACAGCCTCTCACTCGCAGGCGTGCCACTACGGCTGCCGTGACATGGCAGGAGGTGCGCGTCTACTGCCCAACTCCCCTGGGACTATCTAGTGCACGCGGGAATCCATTTTAGCCGCGTGGTGATGTGTTTCGTGGAAGTGGCAGGCGTGAGTACAAGACTCACCGCCTTCTTTAGCACATGTGCCTCACAGTGCACAGCCTCTCACTCGCAGGCGTGCCACTACGGCTGCCGCGATGGGGCAGGAGGTGCCCGACTACTCTCCGACTCCCTTGGGACTATCTACTGCACCCGGGAATCCGTTTTGGCCGCCTGGTGATGTGTTTCGTGGAAGTGGCAGGCGTGAGTACAAGGCTCAGCCCTTACACCTTGCACAGCTTCTCACTCTCACGCATGCCACTCCGTCGCCCGTGCTTTGCCGGAGTTGCGCGTCTATTGCCGAGGTTCCCCTGGGTCTAGTGCACCTGGGATTTCATTTTGGTGGCGTTGTCATGCGTTTCGTGGAAGTGGCAGGCGTGAGTGCAAGGCTCACCGCCTTCTTTAGCACATGTGCCTCGTAGTGCACAGCCTCTCACTCGCAGGCGTGCCACTACGGCTGCCGTGACATGGCAGGAGGTGCGCGTCTACTGCCCAACTCCCCTGGGACTATCTAGTGCACGCGGGAATCCATTTTAGCCGCGTGGTGATGTGTTTCGTGGAAGTGGCAGGCGTGAGTACAAGGCTCACCGCCTTCTTTAGCACATGTGCCTCACAGTGCACAGCCTCTCACTCGCAGGCGTGCCACTACGGCTGCCGCGATGGGGCAGGAGGTGCCCGACTACTCTCCGACTCCCTTGGGACTATCTACTGCACCCGGGAATCCGTTTTGGCCGCCTGGTGATGTGTTTCGTGGAAGTGGCAGGCGTGAGTACAAGGCTCAGCCCTTACACCTTGCACAGCTTCTCACTCTCACGCATGCCACTCCGTCGCCCGTGCTTTGCCGGAGTTGCGCGTCTATTGCCGAGGTTCCCCTGGGTCTAGTGCACCTGGGATTTCATTTTGGTGGCGTTGTCATGCGTTTCGTAAAAGTGGCAGGCGTGAGTGCAAGGCTCACCGCCTTCTTTAGCACATGTGCCTCGTAGTGCACAGCCTCTCACTCGCAGGCGTGCCACTACGGCTGCCGTGACATGGCAGGAGGTGCGCGTCTACTGCCCAACTCCCCTGGGACTATCTACTGCACCCGGGAATAACTTCTGGCCGCGTGGTGATGTGTTTGGTGGAAGTGGCAGGCGTGAGTACAAGACTCACCGCCTTCTTTAGCACATGTGCCTCACAGTGCACAGCCTCTCACTCGCAGGCGTGCCACTACGGCTGCCGCGATGGGGCAGGAGGTGCCCGACTACTCTCCGACTCCCTTGGGACTATCTACTGCACCCGGGAATCCGTTTTGGCCGCCTGGTGATGAGTTTCGTGGAAGTGGCAGGCGTGAGTACAAGGCTCAGCCCTTACACCTTGCACAGCTTCTCACTCTCACGCATGCCACTCCGTCGCCCGTGCTTTGCCGGAGTTGCGCGTCTATTGCCGAGGTTCCCCTGGGTCTAGTGCACCTGGGATTTCATTTTGGTGGCGTTGTCATGCGTTTCGTGGAAGTGGCAGGCGTGAGTGCAAGGCTCACCGCCTTCTTTAGCACATGTGCCTCGTAGTGCACAGCCTCTCACTCGCAGGCGTGCCACTACGGCTGCCGTGACATGGCAGGAGGTGCGCGTCTACTGCCCAACTCCCCTGGGACTATCTAGTGCACGCGGGAATCCATTTTAGCCGCGTGGTGATGTGTTTCGTGGAAGTGGCAGGCGTGAGTACAAGGCTCACCGCCTTCTTTAGCACATGTGCCTCACAGTGCACAGCCTCTCACTCGCAGGCGTGCCACTACGGCTGCCGCGATGGGGCAGGAGGTGCCCGACTACTCTCCGACTCCCTTGGGACTATCTACTGCACCCGGGAATCCGTTTTGGCCGCCTGGTGATGTGTTTCGTGGAAGTGGCAGGCGTGAGTACAAGGCTCAGCCCTTACACCTTGCACAGCTTCTCACTCTCACGCATGCCACTCCGTCGCCCGTGCTTTGCCGGAGTTGCGCGTCTATTGCCGAGGTTCCCCTGGGTCTAGTGCACCTGGGATTTCATTTTGGTGGCGTTGTCATGCGTTTCGTGGAAGTGGCAGGCGTGAGTGCAAGGCTCACCGCCTTCTTTAGCACATGTGCCTCGTAGTGCACAGCCTCTCACTCGCAGGCGTGCCACTACGGCTGCCGTGACATGGCAGGAGGTGCGCGTCTACTGCCCAACTCCCCTGGGACTATCTAGTGCACGCGGGAATCCATTTTAGCCGCGTGGTGATGTGTTTCGTGGAAGTGGCAGGCGTGAGTACAAGGCTCACCGCCTTCTTTAGCACATGTGCCTCACAGTGCACAGCCTCTCACTCGCAGGCGTGCCACTACGGCTGCCGCGATGGGGCAGGAGGTGCCCGACTACTCTCCGACTCCCTTGGGACTATCTACTGCACCCGGGAATCCGTTTTGGCCGCCTGGTGATGTGTTTCGTGGAAGTGGCAGGCGTGAGTACAAGGCTCAGCCCTTACACCTTGCACAGCTTCTCACTCTCACGCATGCCACTCCGTCGCCCGTGCTTTGCCGGAGTTGCGCGTCTATTGCCGAGGTTCCCCTGGGTCTAGTGCACCTGGGATTTCATTTTGGTGGCGTTGTCATGCGTTTCGTGGAAGTGGCAGGCGTGAGTGCAAGGCTCACCGCCTTCTTTAGCACATGTGCCTCGTAGTGCACAGCCTCTCACTCGCAGGCGTGCCACTACGGCTGCCGTGACATGGCAGGAGGTGCGCGTCTACTGCCCAACTCCCCTGGGACTATCTACTGCACCCGGGAATAACTTCTGGCCGCGTGGTGATGTGTTTCGTGGAAGTGGCAGGCGTGAGTACAAGACTCACCGCCTTCTTTAGCACATGTGCCTCACAGTGCACAGCCTCTCACTCGCAGGCGTGCCACTACGGCTGCCGCGATGGGGCAGGAGGTGCCCGACTACTCTCCGACTCCCTTGGGACTATCTACTGCACCCGGGAATCCGTTTTGGCCGCCTGGTGATGTGTTTCGTGGAAGTGGCAGGCGTGAGTACAAGGCTCAGCCCTTACACCTTGCACAGCTTCTCACTCTCACGCATGCCACTCCGTCGCCCGTGCTTTGCCGGAGTTGCGCGTCTATTGCCGAGGTTCCCCTGGGTCTAGTGCACCTGGGATTTCATTTTGGTGGCGTTGTCATGCGTTTCGTGGAAGTGGCAGGCGTGAGTGCAAGGCTCACCGCCTTCTTTAGCACATGTGCCTCGTAGTGCACAGCCTCTCACTCGCAGGCGTGCCACTACGGCTGCCGTGACATGGCAGGAGGTGCGCGTCTACTGCCCAACTCCCCTGGGACTATCTAGTGCACGCGGGAATCCATTTTAGCCGCGTGGTGATGTGTTTCGTGGAAGTGGCAGGCGTGAGTACAAGACTCACCGCCTTCTTTAGCACATGTGCCTCACAGTGCACAGCCTCTCACTCGCAGGCGTGCCACTACGGCTGCCGCGATGGGGCAGGAGGTGCCCGACTACTCTCCGACTCCCTTGGGACTATCTACTGCACCCGGGAATCCGTTTTGGCCGCCTGGTGATGTGTTTCGTGGAAGTGGCAGGCGTGAGTACAAGGCTCAGCCCTTACACCTTGCACAGCTTCTCACTCTCACGCATGCCACTCCGTCGCCCGTGCTTTGCCGGAGTTGCGCGTCTATTGCCGAGGTTCCCCTGGGTCTAGTGCACCTGGGATTTCATTTTGGTGGCGTTGTCATGCGTTTCGTGGAAGTGGCAGGCGTGAGTGCAAGGCTCACCGCCTTCTTTAGCACATGTGCCTCGTAGTGCACAGCCTCTCACTCGCAGGCGTGCCACTACGGCTGCCGTGACATGGCAGGAGGTGCGCGTCTACTGCCCAACTCCCCTGGGACTATCTAGTGCACGCGGGAATCCATTTTAGCCGCGTGGTGATGTGTTTCGTGGAAGTGGCAGGCGTGAGTACAAGGCTCACCGCCTTCTTTAGCACATGTGCCTCACAGTGCACAGCCTCTCACTCGCAGGCGTGCCACTACGGCTGCCGCGATGGGGCAGGAGGTGCCCGACTACTCTCCGACTCCCTTGGGACTATCTACTGCACCCGGGAATCCGTTTTGGCCGCCTGGTGATGTGTTTCGTGGAAGTGGCAGGCGTGAGTACAAGGCTCAGCCCTTACACCTTGCACAGCTTCTCACTCTCACGCATGCCACTCCGTCGCCCGTGCTTTGCCGGAGTTGCGCGTCTATTGCCGAGGTTCCCCTGGGTCTAGTGCACCTGGGATTTCATTTTGGTGGCGTTGTCATGCGTTTCGTGGAAGTGGCAGGCGTGAGTGCAAGGCTCACCGCCTTCTTTAGCACATGTGCCTCGTAGTGCACAGCCTCTCACTCGCAGGCGTGCCACTACGGCTGCCGTGACATGGCAGGAGGTGCGCGTCTACTGCCCAACTCCCCTGGGACTATCTAGTGCACACGGGAATCCATTTTAGCCGCGTGGTGATGTGTTTCGTGGAAGTGGCAGGCGTGAGTACAAGACTCACCGCCTTCTTTAGCACATGTGCCTCACAGTGCACAGCCTCTCACTCGCAGGCGTGCCACTACGGCTGCCGCGATGGGGCAGGAGGTGCCCGACTACTCTCCGACTCCCTTGGGACTATCTACTGCACCCGGGAATCCGTTTTGGCCGCCTGGTGATGTGTTTCGTGGAAGTGGCAGGCGTGAGTACAAGGCTCAGCCCTTACACCTTGCACAGCTTCTCACTCTCACGCATGCCACTCCGTCGCCCGTGCTTTGCCGGAGTTGCGCGTCTATTGCCGAGGTTCCCCTGGGTCTAGTGCACCTGGGATTTCATTTTGGTGGCGTTGTCATGCGTTTCGTGGAAGTGGCAGGCGTGAGTGCAAGGCTCACCGCCTTCTTTAGCACATGTGCCTCGTAGTGCACAGCCTCTCACTCGCAGGCGTGCCACTACGGCTGCCGTGACATGGCAGGAGGTGCGCGTCTACTGCCCAACTCCCCTGGGACTATCTAGTGCACGCGGGAATCCATTTTAGCCGCGTGGTGATGTGTTTCGTGGAAGTGGCAGGCGTGAGTACAAGACTCACCGCCTTCTTTAGCACATGTGCCTCACAGTGCACAGCCTCTCACTCGCAGGCGTGCCACTACGGCTGCCGCGATGGGGCAGGAGGTGCCCGACTACTCTCCGACTCCCTTGGGACTATCTACTGCACCCGGGAATCCGTTTTGGCCGCCTGGTGATGTGTTTCGTGGAAGTGGCAGGCGTGAGTACAAGGCTCAGCCCTTACACCTTGCACAGCTTCTCACTCTCACGCATGCCACTCCGTCGCCCGTGCTTTGCCGGAGTTGCGCGTCTATTGCCGAGGTTCCCCTGGGTCTAGTGCACCTGGGATTTCATTTTGGTGGCGTTGTCATGCGTTTCGTGGAAGTGGCAGGCGTGAGTGCAAGGCTCACCGCCTTCTTTAGCACATGTGCCTCGTAGTGCACAGCCTCTCACTCGCAGGCGTGCCACTACGGCTGCCGTGACATGGCAGGAGGTGCGCGTCTACTGCCCAACTCCCCTGGGACTATCTAGTGCACGCGGGAATCCATTTTAGCCGCGTGGTGATGTGTTTCGTGGAAGTGGCAGGCGTGAGTACAAGACTCACCGCCTTCTTTAGCACATGTGCCTCACAGTGCACAGCCTCTCACTCGCAGGCGTGCCACTACGGCTGCCGCGATGGGGCAGGAGGTGCCCGACTACTCTCCGACTCCCTTGGGACTATCTACTGCACCCGGGAATCCGTTTTGGCCGCCTGGTGATGTGTTTCGTGGAAGTGGCAGGCGTGAGTACAAGGCTCAGCCCTTACACCTTGCACAGCTTCTCACTCTCACGCATGCCACTCCGTCGCCCGTGCTTTGCCGGAGTTGCGCGTCTATTGCCGAGGTTCCCCTGGGTCTAGTGCACCTGGGATTTCATTTTGGTGGCGTTGTCATGCGTTTCGTGGAAGTGGCAGGCGTGAGTGCAAGGCTCACCGCCTTCTTTAGCACATGTGCCTCGTAGTGCACAGCCTCTCACTCGCAGGCGTGCCACTACGGCTGCCGTGACATGGCAGGAGGTGCGCGTCTACTGCCCAACTCCCCTGGGACTATCTACTGCACGCGGGAATCCATTTTAGCCGCGTGGTGATGTGTTTCGTGGAAGTGGCAGGCGTGAGTACAAGACTCACCGCCTTCTTTAGCACATGTGCCTCACAGTGCACAGCCTCTCACTCGCAGGCGTGCCACTACGGCTGCCGCGATGGGGCAGGAGGTGCCCGACTACTCTCCGACTCCCTTGGGACTATCTACTGCACCCGGGAATCCGTTTTGGCCGCCTGGTGATGAGTTTCGTGGAAGTGGCAGGCGTGAGTACAAGGCTCAGCCCTTACACCTTGCACAGCTTCTCACTCTCACGCATGCCACTCCGTCGCCCGTGCTTTGCCGGAGTTGCGCGTCTATTGCCGAGGTTCCCCTGGGTCTAGTGCACCTGGGATTTCATTTTGGTGGCGTTGTCATGCGTTTCGTGGAAGTGGCAGGCGTGAGTGCAAGGCTCACCGCCTTCTTTAGCACATGTGCCTCGTAGTGCACAGCCTCTCACTCGCAGGCGTGCCACTACGGCTGCCGTGACATGGCAGGAGGTGCGCGTCTACTGCCCAACTCCCCTGGGACTATCTAGTGCACGCGGGAATCCATTTTAGCCGCGTGGTGATGTGTTTCGTGGAAGTGGCAGGCGTGAGTACAAGACTCACCGCCTTCTTTAGCACATGTGCCTCACAGTGCACAGCCTCTCACTCGCAGGCGTGCCACTACGGCTGCCGCGATGGGGCAGGAGGTGCCCGACTACTCTCCGACTCCCTTGGGACTATCTACTGCACCCGGGAATCCGTTTTGGCCGCCTGGTGATGTGTTTCGTGGAAGTGGCAGGCGTGAGTACAAGGCTCAGCCCTTACACCTTGCACAGCTTCTCACTCTCACGCATGCCACTCCGTCGCCCGTGCTTTGCCGGAGTTGCGCGTCTATTGCCGAGGTTCCCCTGGGTCTAGTGCACCTGGGATTTCATTTTGGTGGCGTTGTCATGCGTTTCGTGGAAGTGGCAGGCGTGAGTGCAAGGCTCACCGCCTTCTTTAGCACATGTGCCTCGTAGTGCACAGCCTCTCACTCGCAGGCGTGCCACTACGGCTGCCGTGACATGGCAGGAGGTGCGCGTCTACTGCCCAACTCCCCTGGGACTATCTAGTGCACGCGGGAATCCATTTTAGCCGCGTGGTGATGTGTTTCGTGGAAGTGGCAGGCGTGAGTACAAGACTCACCGCCTTCTTTAGCACATGTGCCTCACAGTGCACAGCCTCTCACTCGCAGGCGTGCCACTACGGCTGCCGCGATGGGGCAGGAGGTGCCCGACTACTCTCCGACTCCCTTGGGACTATCTACTGCACCCGGGAATCCGTTTTGGCCGCCTGGTGATGTGTTTCGTGGAAGTGGCAGGCGTGAGTACAAGGCTCAGCCCTTACACCTTGCACAGCTTCTCACTCTCACGCATGCCACTCCGTCGCCCGTGCTTTGCCGGAGTTGCGCGTCTATTGCCGAGGTTCCCCTGGGTCTAGTGCACCTGGGATTTCATTTTGGTGGCGTTGTCATGCGTTTCGTGGAAGTGGCAGGCGTGAGTTTCAGCCTCCCTGCCCACGTATCCCGTCTTTGCCAGGGCTCTCAACATGAAACCAGCGCGCGTTTTCTCGGATTTTGCGGGCATGCCACGCGGCCGTGCCTATTGTTTGAGACGCGCGCTTTGTGCGCCGTAATACCCATCCCGCTGGACTACAAGCTCAGTGAGTTTCAGCCTCCCTGCCCACGTATCCCGTCTTTGCCAGGGCTCTCAACATGCCTCCAGCGCGCGTTTTCTCGGATTTTGCGGGCATGCCACGCGGCCGTGCCTATTGTTTGAGACGCGCGCTTTGTGCGCCGTAATACCCATCCCGCTGGACTACAAGCTCAGTGAGTTTCAGCCCCCTTCCCACGTATCCCGTCTTTGCCAGGGCTCTCAACATGCCACCAGCGCGCGTTTTCTCGGATTTTGCGGGCATGCCACGCGGCCGTGCCTATTGTTTGAGACGCGCGCTTTGTGCGCCGTAATACCCATCCCGCTGGACTACAAGCTCAGTGAGTTTCAGCCTCCCTGCCCACGTATCTCGTCTTTGCCAGGGCTCTCAACATGCCACCAGCGCGCGTTTTCTCGGATTTTGCGGGCATGCCACGCGGCCGTGCCTATTGTTTGAGACGCGCGCTTTGTGCGCCGTAATACCCTTCCCGCTGGACTACAAGCTCAGTGAGTTTCAGCCTCCCTGCCCACGTATCCCGTCTTTGCCAGGGCTCTCAACATGCCACCAGCGCGCGTTTTCTCGGATTTTGCGGGCATGCCACGCGGCCGTGCCTATTGTTTGAGACGCGCGCTTTGTGCGCCGTAATACCCATCCCGCTGGACTACAAGCTCAGTGAGTTTCAGCTTCCCTGCCCACGTATCCCGTCTTTGCCAGGGCTCTCAACATGCCACCAGCGCGCGTTTTCTCGGATTTTGCGGGCATGCCACGCGGCCGTGCCTATTGTTTGAGACGCGCGCTTTGTGCGCCGTAATACCCATCTCGCTGGACTACAAGCTCAGTGAGTTTCAGCCTCCCTGCCCACGTATCCCGTCTTTGCCAGGGCTCTCAACATGCCACCAGCGCGCGTTTTCTCGGATTTTGCGGGCATGCCACGCGGCCGTGCCTATTGTTTGAGACGCGCGCTTTGTGCGCCGTAATACCCATCCCGCTTGACTACAAGCTCAGTGAGTTTCAGCATCCCTGCCCACGTATCCCGTCTTTGCCAGGGCTCTCAACATGCCACCAGCGCGCGTTTTCTCGGATTGTGCGGGCATGCCACGCGGCCGTGCCTATTGTTAGAGACGCGCGCTTTGTGCGCCGTAATACCCATCCCGCTGGACTACAAGCTCAGTGAGTTTCAGCCTCCCTGCCCACGTATCCCGTCTTTGCCAGGGCTCTCAACATGCCACCAGCGCGCGTTTTCTCGGATTTTGCGGGCATGCCACGCGGCCGTGCCTATTGTTTGAGACGCGCGCTTTGTGCGCCGTAATACCCATCCCGCTGGACTACAAGCTCAGTGAGTTTCAGCCTCCCTGCCCACGTATCCTTTCTTTGCCAGGGCTCTCAACATGCCACCAGCGCGCGTTTTCTCGGATTTTGCGGGCATGCCACGCGGCCGTGCCTATTGTTTGAGACGCGCGCTTTGTGCGCCGTAATACCCATCCCGCTGGACTACAAGCTCAGTGAGTTTCAGCCTCCCTGCCCACGTATCCCGTCTTTGCCAGGGCTCTCAACATGCCACCAGCGCGCGTTTTCTCGGATTTTGCGGGCATGCCACGCGGCCGTGCCTATTGTTTGAGACGCGCGCTTTGTGCGCCGTAATACCCATTCCGCTGGACTACAAGCTCAGTGAGTTTCAGCCTCCCTGCCCACGTATCCCGTCTTTGCCAGGGCTCTCAACATGCCACCAGCGCGCGTTTTCTCGGATTTTGCGGGCATGCCACGCGGCCGTGCCTATTGTTTGAGACGCGCGCTTTGTGCGCCGTAATACCCTTCCCGCTGGACTACAAGCTCAGTGAGTTTCAGCCTCCCTGCCCACCTATCCCGTCTTTGCCAGGGCTCTCAACATGCCACCAGCGCGCGTTTTCTCGGATTTTGCGGGCATGCCACGCGGCCGTGACTATTGTTTGAGACGCGCGCTTTGTGCGCCGTAATACCCATCCCGCTGGACTACAA
>NW_028290954.1:0-30162 GCF_964205215.1 Stylophora pistillata
CATTTGGCGAGGAGAGGTAGCCCTTCTTGCAAGCTATAACAACTACTAAGTCCCCGAAGCAACTCGCAAATCCCAAGCCCAGCTACACGCCCGACTCGCATTCCACCCACAAAGCCCAAATCTCAACGCATTTTATTTTTTATTACATTTCAACATCACATCACATCACATAACAGCAGAGTTGCTTCAAGAGTCTTAGCGGCTGTTCGCTCGGGTTCTAATCCACTAGACTGAAACTTGGCCCCTGGCGAGATACCCCTTCCATTCTTTGAAGAGCTCCTAAGGGCTTTACGGAACCTAGAGGCTTCATGATGCCTCCTCGGTCTCACCAAGCCAACCCAGCGGGAACCCAAGCCAAGTGAACCCAAGCCTCAACCGCTCCTTACCCAGCCCAGGCCCCCCTCTTCAAAATTCTCACCAAGGCCAGCTGAAAGATGCCCACCAGGGCAAATGAACATTTCTGCCGAGGGCAACTGAACACTGCCGAGGGAAAATCAACAACACTGTTCCTTCTATCCTTTTTTCCTGCTGTAAAAGACCTTTTGCTGTTGATTTTCTCTAACGCTCGCCTCCGTTCATTAGTTATGACTTCATTCCTATGGAGACTTTGCACCTTGACAGCTTTGCAAGGCCTACACTACTTGCATGGTAGGCTATTGCCTTTTATTTCAATTAACCTTACCTGACGCTTAAGACTGCTCTTAAAGCAAGATATAGAGTTAGGGTTAGTTAGAAAAACAGCTAGGGTAACCTAAAACCTGGGTTTGACCCGCTTAAATCTTTGAAACTGCTCACTCTTTAGACAGGGATTCTAAGGGTGAATCTTTCAAATTGCTAACCCCTCAAAGGGTGATTTTTCCAAAATCTCTCACCCTTCTAAGGGTGAATCTCTCAAATTGCTAACCCTTCAAAGGGTGAATTTTTCAAATCTCTCACCCTTCTAAGGGTGAATCTCTCTAACCCTTTACCCTTCTAATGGTGAATCTCTGAAAAACCCCTAACCCTAACACCTAGCTAGCCCTCACCCCTAACTCAAACCCTAACCCTAACCCTCCCCTAGCCGAGATTCACCAAACTGCTCTTTTTTTAAGTTTTTCATGCCTCATTTTTCCAAAGCACATTAATATAGACATGCTTAGAAAGGTCTCTGCAAGAGAAACACTTTTATATGTATAAAACTCAGCTGAGTAGGTCCAAATCGAGGGGAGGTCCACCAAAGTGGTTTTTCTCAAGTTTCTCAAGTTTCCTTTTACCAAACCACACTAATCTTGACATGATTGGGAAGGTCTCGGCGAGAGGAACATTTTCATATGTATAACATTCTCTTACCTCTCAACGCGCATGCGCTACAGAGCTCACTAGGTCAAGAAACGAGGGGAGGTCCACCAAACTGGTTTTCTTAAGGTTTCTCATGCTTCATTTTCCCAAAGTACACTAATGTACACATGCTTAGAAAGGTCTCTGCAAGACGAACACTTTGGTATGCATAAGACTCTCTAACTCCTTAATGGGCATGCTCAGCTGAATAGGTCCAAAACGAGGGGAGGTCCACCAAAGTGGTTTTTCTTAGGTTTGTCAAGTTTCCTTTTACCAACCAGGCCAATGTTGACATGGTTGGGAAGGTCTTTGGGAGAGGAACATTTTGATATGTATAACATTCTCTTATCTTTCAACGCGCATGCGCTACAGAGCTCAATAGGTTAAGAAACGAGGGGAGGTCCACCAAAGTGGTTTTTCCTTAGGTTTGTCAAGCTTCATCTCACCAAACCACACTAAAGTAGACATGGTTGGGAAGATCTCTGCCAGAGGAACATTTTGATATGTATAAAACTCAATAGGTTAAGAAACCCCTGAAGATAGAGCAGTTAGTTAGGGTTGCAATCTAGGGTTAGGGTTAGGCTAGGGGTTAGGGTTAGCATCTTCACGTCTAAGGGAATCGCCCTAGAATTAACTCAGTCCTGCCCAAATCTGGCATGTAGATTGTAGAGTGCATTGTCTTTTATGGGGAAAAGTATCAGCTCAATCCGTCGCGAAGCATGCAGTTTTGAACGAAGCAAAAAGGTCCGGTATAGGTATAACACCCACACAAGACTTGAACTTGTAACTCCACCTTGAAACTAGGGCTTGATCTCAAACCTGCTAAAAGCCTTATTCCTGAGAGTTGAGCTCTGAAATTTTCACAGGATTCTTATGGCGCTCTCGCCATCTCGTGGAGCAAGTTTGATGTCAATCCGTGTCATACTTTTCATTTTAGGTGCATTCTGTCATTCAGATGTCCATCTGCCACAAAGAGTTAGGGTTAGGGTTACCAGGTTTCTAGGGTCTTGCCACGCATCATTTCATCGAATCACAGCATGTGATACACTGTTAGGAAGGTCTCGTCGAGAAGAACATCTTCACGTGTTTCAATCTACTGAGCCTAATAATGCGCATGCGTTGGAGAGGGTAAAAAGTCGAAAAAAAGGGGCATTTTGACAGTTCCGTTTGAAAGGCTACGAAACCATGAAAACCTCCCGAAACTGACAGAAGAGGACATTGAAATGATTGTTCATTCTATTGACAGTCGTGTGGTTTAATGGGTGTAGAAAATGATCCATTGGAGAATTTTCTACGAATTTTCTTGTTTGACGGGGTGGAAATAAGTACGCTTTGCAGACCTATCTTTCTCAGCTTTCAAAACTCGTAGAAAAATCAATTTTGATCCGTTTCTCGTAAAACTTACATCGATGCAATCAGCTTTGAAAGTACTTTTCACTGGAATTATAAAAAGAGGAGTTATTGTTTGGACCCTTCTCGCCTTTTCTTGCGCGCTTTAAATGTCGTGCGTTTCAATGAATTCGTTTACTGCTTATAGGTACAATAGAATAGCTGCTGTAGCAGTTGCCTGCCAAATTTGAAGGCTATAGGAATGAGGGTTATCGAGTTACAGTCCATGAAATCAGTGACAAAAACCATTTTTGCGCCCAATTCATAAAATTTTAAAAAATTCCAAAATCCCTTTCACCACTTCATCTCAACAGCAATGAGTAGACCTGCGTATGGCGCTTTGCGACATGCGAAATGTTATCACACTTCTTTTTAAATGACAATTTAATTTTGATGTGTTTTTTTCAAAAGTCACGCCCGACTGACAGGTGTCAATCAACCTCATTCCCATACACTAAGTATATGACACGAAAGCGTAACGACTGCTTTGTGACGCCTGTAACTTTG
This sequence comes from Stylophora pistillata, assembly GCF_964205215.1. Taxonomy (NCBI): domain Eukaryota; kingdom Metazoa; phylum Cnidaria; class Anthozoa; order Scleractinia; family Pocilloporidae; genus Stylophora; species Stylophora pistillata. The sequence continues at coordinate 3,214 of NW_028290954.1, forward strand.
AAGTCGTTTGGATGAAAGTTGGCGTGTCCACACTCTGTCAAAGTTGAAACTTTTTCTCACTTTTACCCCGACCTATTAAAAATGGAAAAATTGCTCTGCTCACAGTATTTTCAACGTCAGTGGTCATTAAACAGCAGGAAAAAGAGAAAAAGGAGGAAAAAGGAAGAGAACAAAAGAAAAAAGAAACAGACAAAAAAGGGCAACTCCGGTATCGAACCCCGGACCGTCAGATTCTCGGTAATCTGCCCGCGGCGGTCATGGAGGGTCAAGAGTTCAATACCGGCCGGTGCGCGACTAAACTCTTTTTTGCTTTTTTTGCTTTTTTCCTCCTTTTTCTTCTTTTACCCCTCCTATTTTCATGCACTTTAGCTGCCGAGCATGGTTTTTCTCTTTATTTTTGAAAATAACCATCTTACCGATTTTCACTTGTACATGTACAAGTAAACAAACAAAATGGCGGACTGCACAATGCGATCGTAGTTTTGCTTTTATCGCCTAAGCCAAGGCCTAAGCCAGCCCACGGACACCCGAAATCAGCTTGCCTGTCCACGCTCTATGTATTGGCCCAGTTTTTTTGCAAAGAAAACGCTTCCTTTGCCAAACAAACGCAAAACCGAACCGGACCACGTGGTGGCAGCCATTCGCAAGTTGCCATCCTAGTTTTCTGCTTTTAGGGCCTGAGCAGAGGCCCAAGGCAGCCCACGGACACCCGAAGTCAGCTTAAGAGTCCATTCTGTACCTAGCGGCCCATTCTATTTGCACTTTCAAGCCGTTCCTTTGGCCAACAGACGCACAACATGCTGCCAGCTCATTTGCATAATGCCAAAATCATTTGGCGAGGAGAGGTAGCCCTTCTTGCAAGCTATAACAACTACTAAGTCCCCGAAGCAACTCGCAAATCCCAAGCCAGCTACACGCCCGACTCGCATTCCACCCACAAAGCCCAAATCTCAACGCATTTTATTTTTTATTACATTTCAACATCACATCACATCACATAACAGCAGAGTTGCTTCAAGAGTCTTAGCGGCTGTTCGCTCGGGTTCTAATCCACTAGACTGAAACTTGGCCCCTGGCCGAGATACCCCTTCCATTCTTTGAAGAGCTCCTAAGGGCTTTACGGAACCTAGAGGCTTCATGATGCCTCCTCGGTCTCACCAAGCCAACCCAGCGGGAACCCAAGCCAAGTGAACCAAGCCTCAACCGCTCCTTACCCAGCCCAGGCCCCCCTCTTCAAAATTCTCACCAAGGCCAGCTGAAAGATGCCCACCAGGGCAAATGAACATTTCTGCCGAGGGCAACTGAACACTGCCGAGGGAAAATCAACAACACTGTTCCTTCTATCCTTTTCCTGCTGTAAAAGACCTTTTGCTGTTGATTTTCTCTAACGCTCGCCTCCGTTCATTAGTTATGACTTCATTCCTATGGAGACTTTGCACCTTGACAGCTTTGCAAGGCCTACACTACTTGCATGGTAGGCTATTGCCTTTTATTTCAATTAACCCTTACCTGACGCTTAAGACTGCTCTTAAAGCAAGATATAGAGTTAGGGTTAGTTAGAAAAAACAGCTAGGGTAACCTAAAACCTGGGTTTGACCCGCTTAAATCTTTGAAACTGCTCACTCTTTAGACAGGGATTCTAAGGTGAATCTTTCAAATTGCTAACCCCTCAAAGGGTGATTTTTCCAAATCTCTCACCCTTCTAAGGGTGAATCTCTCAAATTGCTAACCCTTCAAAGGGTGAATTTTTCAAATCTCTCACCCTTCTAAGGGTGAATCTCTCTAACCCTTTACCCTTCTAATGGTGAATCTCTGAAAAACCCTAACCCTAACACCTAGCTAGCCCTCACCCCTAACTCAAACCCTAACCCTAACCCTCCCCCTAGCCGAGATTCACCAAACTGCTCTTTTTTTAAGTTTTTCATGCCTCATTTTTCCAAAGCACATTAATATAGACATGCTTAGAAAGGTCTCTGCAAGAGAAACACTTTTATATGTATAAAACTCAGCTGAGTAGGTCCAAATCGAGGGGAGGTCCACCAAAGTGGTTTTTCTCAAGTTTCTCAAGTTTCCTTTTACCAAACCACACTAATCTTGACATGATTGGGAAGGTCTCGGCGAGAGGAACATTTTCATATGTATAACATTCTCTTACCTCTCAACGCGCATGCGCTACAGAGCTCACTAGGTCAAGAAACGAGGGGAGGTCCACCAAACTGGTTTTCTTAAGGTTTCTCATGCTTCATTTTCCCAAAGTACACTAATGTACACATGCTTAGAAAGGTCTCTGCAAGACGAACACTTTGGTATGCATAAGACTCTCTAACTCCTTAATGGGCATGCTCAGCTGAATAGGTCCAAAACGAGGGGAGGTCCACCAAAGTGGTTTTTCTTAGGTTTGTCAAGTTTCCTTTTACCAAACCAGGCCAATGTTGACATGGTTGGAAGGTCTTTGGGAGAGGAACATTTTGATATGTATAACATTCTCTTATCTTTCAACGCGCATGCGCTACAGAGCTCAATAGGTTAAGAAACGAGGGGAGGTCCACCAAAGTGGTTTTTCCTTAGGTTTGTCAAGCTTCATCTCACCAAACCACACTAAAGTAGACATGGTTGGGAAGATCTCTGCCAGAGGAACATTTTGATATGTATAAAACTCAATAGGTTAAGAAACCCCTGAAGATAGAGCAGTTAGTTAGGGTTGCAATCTAGGGTTAGGGTTAGGCTAGGGGTTAGGGTTAGCATCTTCACGTCTAAGGGAATCGCCCTAGAATTAACTCAGTCCTGCCCAAATCTGGCATGTAGATTGTAGAGTGCATTGTCTTTTATGGGGAAAAGTATCAGCTCAATCCGTCGCGAAGCATGCAGTTTTGAACGAAGCAAAAAGGTCCGGTATAGGTATAACACCCACACAAGACTTGAACTTGTAACTCCACCTTGAAACTAGGGCTTGATCTCAAACCTGCTAAAAGCCTTATTCCTGAGAGTTGAGCTCTGAAATTTTCACAGGATTCTTATGGCGCTCTCGCCATCTCGTGGAGCAAGTTTGATGTCAATCCGTGTCATACTTTTCATTTTAGGTGCATTCTGTCATCAGATGTCCATCTGCCACAAAGAGTTAGGGTTAGGGTTACCAGGTTTCTAGGGTCTTGCCACGCATCATTTCATCGAATCACAGCATGTGATACACTGTTAGGAAGGTCTCGTCGAGAAGAACATCTTCACGTGTTTCAATCTACTGAGCCTAATAATGCGCATGCGTTGGAGAGGGTAAAAAGTCGAAAAAAAGGGGCATTTTGACAGTTCCGTTTGAAAGGCTACGAAAACCATGAAAACCTCCCGAAACTGACAGAAGAGGACATTGAAATGATTGTTCATTCTATTGACAGTCGTGTGGTTTAATGGGTGTAGAAAATGATCCATTGGAGAATTTTCTACGAATTTTCTTGTTTGACGGGGTGAAATAAGTACGCTTTGCAGACCTATCTTTCTCAGCTTTCAAAACTCGTAGAAAAATCAATTTTGATCCGTTTCTCGTAAAACTTACATCGATGCAATCAGCTTTGAAAGTACTTTTCACTGGAATTATAAAAAGAGGAGTTATTGTTTGGACCCTTCTCGCCTTTTCTTGCGCGCTTTAAATGTCGTGCGTTTCAATGAATTCGTTTACTGCTTATAGGTACAATAGAATAGCTGCTGTAGCAGTTGCCTGCCAAATTTGAAGGCTATAGGAATGAGGGTTATCGAGTTACAGTCCATGAAATCAGTGACAAAAACCATTTTTGCGCCCAATTCATAAAATTTTAAAAAATTCCAAAATCCCTTTCACCACTTCATCTCAACAGCAATGAGTAGACCTGCGTATGGCGCTTTGCGACATGCGAAATGTTATCACACTTCTTTTTAAATGACAATTTAATTTTGATGTGTTTTTTTCAAAAGTCACGCCCGACTGACAGGTGTCAATCAACCTCATTCCCATACACTAAGTATATGACACGAAAGCGTAACGACTGCTTTGTGACGCCTGTAACTTTGAAGTCGTTTGGATGAAAGTTGGCGTGTCCACACTCTGTCAAAGTTGAAACTTTTTCTCACTTTTACCCCGACCTATTAAAAATGGAAAAATTGCTCTGCTCACAGTATTTTCAACGTCAGTGGTCATTAAACAGCAGGAAAAAGAGAAAAAGGAGGAAAAAGGAAGAGAACAAAAGAAAAAAGAAACAGACAAAAAAGGGCAACTCCGGTATCGAACCCCGGACCGTCAGATTCTCGGTAATCTGCCCGCGGCGGTCATGGAGGGTCAAGAGTTCAATACCGGCCGGTGCGCGACTAAACTCTTTTTTGCTTTTTTTGCTTTTTTCCTCCTTTTTCTTCTTTTACCCCTCCTATTTTCATGCACTTTAGCTGCCGAGCATGGTTTTTCTCTTTATTTTTGAAAATAACCATCTTACCGATTTTCACTTGTACATGTACAAGTAAACAAACAAAATGGCGGACTGCACAATGCGATCGTAGTTTTGCTTTTATCGCCTAAGCCAAGGCCTAAGCCAGCCCACGGACACCCGAAATCAGCTTGCCTGTCCACGCTCTATGTATTGGCCCAGTTTTTTTGCAAAGAAAACGCTTCCTTTGCCAAACAAACGCAAAACCGAACCGGACCACGTGGTGGCAGCCATTCGCAAGTTGCCATCCTAGTTTTCTGCTTTTAGGCCTGAGCAGAGGCCCAAGGCAGCCCACGGACACCCGAAGTCAGCTTAAGAGTCCATTCTGTACCTAGCGGCCCATTCTATTTGCACTTTCAAGCCGTTCCTTTGGCCAACAGACGCACAACATGCTGCCAGCTCATTTGCATAATGCCAAAATCATTTGGCGAGGAGAGGTAGCCCTTCTTGCAAGCTATAACAACTACTAAGTCCCCGAAGCAACTCGCAAATCCCAAGCCCAGCTACACGCCCGACTCGCATTCCACCCACAAAGCCCAAATCTCAACGCATTTTATTTTTTATTACATTTCAACATCACATCAATCACATAACAGCAGAGTTGCTTCAAGAGTCTTAGCGGCTGTTCGCTCGGGTTCTAATCCACTAGACTGAAACTTGGCCCCTGGCCGAGATACCCCTTCCATTCTTTGAAGAGCTCCTAAGGGCTTTACGGAACCTAGAGGCTTCATGATGCCTCCTCGGTCTCACCAAGCCAACCCAGCGGGAACCCAAGCCAAGTGAACCCAAGCCTCAACCGCTCCTTACCCAGCCCAGGCCCCCCTCTTCAAAATTCTCACCAAGGCCAGCTGAAAGATGCCCACCAGGGCAAATGAACATTTCTGCCGAGGGCAACTGAACACTGCCGAGGGAAAATCAACAACACTGTTCCTTCTATCCTTTTTCCTGCTGTAAAAGACCTTTTGCTGTTGATTTTCTCTAACGCTCGCCTCCGTTCATTAGTTATGACTTCATTCCTATGGAGACTTTGCACCTTGACAGCTTTGCAAGGCCTACACTACTTGCATGGTAGGCTATTGCCTTTTATTTCAATTAACCCTTACCTGACGCTTAAGACTGCTCTTAAAGCAAGATATAGAGTTAGGGTTAGTTAGAAAAACAGCTAGGGTAACCTAAAACCTGGGTTTGACCCGCTTAAATCTTTGAAACTGCTCACTCTTTAGACAGGGATTCTAAGGGTGAATCTTTCAAATTGCTAACCCCTCAAAGGGTGATTTTTCCAAATCTCTCACCCTTCTAAGGGTGAATCTCTCAAATTGCTAACCCTTCAAAGGGTGAATTTTTCAAATCTCTCACCCTTCTAAGGGTGAATCTCTCTAACCCTTTACCCTTCTAATGGTGAATCTCTGAAAAACCCTAACCCTAACACCTAGCTAGCCCTCACCCCTAACTCAAACCCTAACCCTAACCCTCCCCCTAGCCGAGATTCACCAAACTGCTCTTTTTTTAAGTTTTTCATGCCTCATTTTTCCAAAGCACATTAATATAGACATGCTTAGAAAGGTCTCTGCAAGAGAAACACTTTTATATGTATAAAACTCAGCTGAGTAGGTCCAAATCGAGGGGAGGTCCACCAAAGTGGTTTTTCTCAAGTTTCTCAAGTTTCCTTTTACCAAACCACACTAATCTTGACATGATTGGGAAGGTCTCGGCGAGAGGAACATTTTCATATGTATAACATTCTCTTACCTCTCAACGCGCATGCGCTACAGAGCTCACTAGGTCAAGAAACGAGGGGAGGTCCACCAAACTGGTTTTCTTAAGGTTTCTCATGCTTCATTTTCCCAAAGTACACTAATGTACACATGCTTAGAAAGGTCTCTGCAAGACGAACACTTTGGTATGCATAAGACTCTCTAACTCCTTAATGGGCATGCTCAGCTGAATAGGTCCAAAACGAGGGGAGGTCCACCAAAGTGGTTTTTCTTAGGTTTGTCAAGTTTCCTTTTACCAAACCAGGCCAATGTTGACATGGTTGGGAAGGTCTTTGGGAGAGGAACATTTTGATATGTATAACATTCTCTTATCTTTCAACGCGCATGCGCTACAGAGCTCAATAGGTTAAGAAACGAGGGGAGGTCCACCAAAGTGGTTTTTCCTTAGGTTTGTCAAGCTTCATCTCACCAAACCACACTAAAGTAGACATGGTTGGGAAGATCTCTGCCAGAGGAACATTTTGATATGTATAAAACTCAATAGGTTAAGAAACCCCTGAAGATAGAGCAGTTAGTTAGGGTTGCAATCTAGGGTTAGGGTTAGGCTAGGGGTTAGGGTTAGCATCTTCACGTCTAAGGGAATCGCCCTAGAATTAACTCAGTCCTGCCCAAATCTGGCATGTAGATTGTAGAGTGCATTGTCTTTTATGGGGAAAAGTATCAGCTCAATCCGTCGCGAAGCATGCAGTTTTGAACGAAGCAAAAAGGTCCGGTATAGGTATAACACCCACACAAGACTTGAACTTGTAACTCCACCTTGAAACTAGGGCTTGATCTCAAACCTGCTAAAAGCCTTATTCCTGAGAGTTGAGCTCTGAAATTTTCACAGGATTCTTATGGCGCTCTCGCCATCTCGTGGAGCAAGTTTGATGTCAATCCGTGTCATACTTTTCATTTTAGGTGCATTCTGTCATCAGATGTCCATCTGCCACAAAGAGTTAGGGTTAGGGTTACCAGGTTTCTAGGGTCTTGCCACGCATCATTTCATCGAATCACAGCATGTGATACACTGTTAGGAAGGTCTCGTCGAGAAGAACATCTTCACGTGTTTCAATCTACTGAGCCTAATAATGCGCATGCGTTGGAGAGGGTAAAAAGTCGAAAAAAAGGGGCATTTTGACAGTTCCGTTTGAAAGGCTACGAAAACCATGAAAACCTCCCGAAACTGACAGAAGAGGACATTGAAATGATTGTTCATTCTATTGACAGTCGTGTGGTTTAATGGGTGTAGAAAATGATCCATTGGAGAATTTTCTACGAATTTTCTTGTTTGACGGGGTGAAATAAGTACGCTTTGCAGACCTATCTTTCTCAGCTTTCAAAACTCGTAGAAAAATCAATTTTGATCCGTTTCTCGTAAAACTTACATCGATGCAATCAGCTTTGAAAGTACTTTTCACTGGAATTATAAAAAGAGGAGTTATTGTTTGGACCCTTCTCGCCTTTTCTTGCGCGCTTTAAATGTCGTGCGTTTCAATGAATTCGTTTACTGCTTATAGGTACAATAGAATAGCTGCTGTAGCAGTTGCCTGCCAAATTTGAAGGCTATAGGAATGAGGGTTATCGAGTTACAGTCCATGAAATCAGTGACAAAAACCATTTTTGCGCCCAATTCATAAAATTTTAAAAAATTCCAAAATCCCTTTCACCACTTCATCTCAACAGCAATGAGTAGACCTGCGTATGGCGCTTTGCGACATGCGAAATGTTATCACACTTCTTTTTAAATGACAATTTAATTTTGATGTGTTTTTTTCAAAAGTCACGCCCGACTGACAGGTGTCAATCAACCTCATTCCCATACACTAAGTATATGACACGAAAGCGTAACGACTGCTTTGTGACGCCTGTAACTTTGAAGTCGTTTGGATGAAAGTTGGCGTGTCCACACTCTGTCAAAGTTGAAACTTTTTCTCACTTTTACCCCGACCTATTAAAAATGGAAAAATTGCTCTGCTCACAGTATTTTCAACGTCAGTGGTCATTAAACAGCAGGAAAAAGAGAAAAAGGAGGAAAAAGGAAGAGAACAAAAGAAAAAAGAAACAGACAAAAAAGGGCAACTCCGGTATCGAACCCCGGACCGTCAGATTCTCGGTAATCTGCCCGCGGCGGTCATGGAGGGTCAAGAGTTCAATACCGGCCGGTGCGCGACTAAACTCTTTTTTGCTTTTTTTGCTTTTTTCCTCCTTTTTCTTCTTTTACCCCTCCTATTTTCATGCACTTTAGCTGCCGAGCATGGTTTTTCTCTTTATTTTTGAAAATAACCATCTTACCGATTTTCACTTGTACATGTACAAGTAAACAAACAAAATGGCGGACTGCACAATGCGATCGTAGTTTTGCTTTTATCGCCTAAGCCAAGGCCTAAGCCAGCCCACGGACACCCGAAATCAGCTTGCCTGTCCACGCTCTATGTATTGGCCCAGTTTTTTTGCAAAGAAAACGCTTCCTTTGCCAAACAAACGCAAAACCGAACCGGACCACGTGGTGGCAGCCATTCGCAAGTTGCCATCCTAGTTTTCTGCTTTTAGGCCTGAGCAGAGGCCCAAGGCAGCCCACGGACACCCGAAGTCAGCTTAAGAGTCCATTCTGTACCTAGCGGCCCATTCTATTTGCACTTTCAAGCCGTTCCTTTGGCCAACAGACGCACAACATGCTGCCAGCTCATTTGCATAATGCCAAAATCATTTGGCGAGGAGAGGTAGCCCTTCTTGCAAGCTATAACAACTACTAAGTCCCCGAAGCAACTCGCAAATCCCAAGCCCAGCTACACGCCCGACTCGCATTCCACCCACAAAGCCCAAATCTCAACGCATTTTATTTTTTATTACATTTCAACATCACATCACATCACATAACAGCAGAGTTGCTTCAAGAGTCTTAGCGGCTGTTCGCTCGGGTTCTAATCCACTAGACTGAAACTTGGCCCCTGGCCGAGATACCCCTTCCATTCTTTGAAGAGCTCCTAAGGGCTTTACGGAACCTAGAGGCTTCATGATGCCTCCTCGGTCTCACCAAGCCAACCCAGCGGGAACCCAAGCCAAGTGAACCCAAGCCTCAACCGCTCCTTACCCAGCCCAGGCCCCCCTCTTCAAAATTCTCACCAAGGCCAGCTGAAAGATGCCCACCAGGGCAAATGAACATTTCTGCCGAGGGCAACTGAACACTGCCGAGGGAAAATCAACAACACTGTTCCTTCTATCCTTTTTCCTGCTGTAAAAGACCTTTTGCTGTTGATTTTCTCTAACGCTCGCCTCCGTTCATTAGTTATGACTTCATTCCTATGGAGACTTTGCACCTTGACAGCTTTGCAAGGCCTACACTACTTGCATGGTAGGCTATTGCCTTTTATTTCAATTAACCCTTACCTGACGCTTAAGACTGCTCTTAAAGCAAGATATAGAGTTAGGGTTAGTTAGAAAAACAGCTAGGGTAACCTAAAACCTGGGTTTGACCCGCTTAAATCTTTGAAACTGCTCACTCTTTAGACAGGGATTCTAAGGGTGAATCTTTCAAATTGCTAACCCCTCAAAGGGTGATTTTTCCAAATCTCTCACCCTTCTAAGGGTGAATCTCTCAAATTGCTAACCCTTCAAAGGGTGAATTTTTCAAATCTCTCACCCTTCTAAGGGTGAATCTCTCTAACCCTTTACCCTTCTAATGGTGAATCTCTGAAAAACCCTAACCCTAACACCTAGCTAGCCCTCACCCCTAACTCAAACCCTAACCCTAACCCTCCCCCTAGCCGAGATTCACCAAACTGCTCTTTTTTTAAGTTTTTCATGCCTCATTTTTCCAAAGCACATTAATATAGACATGCTTAGAAAGGTCTCTGCAAGAGAAACACTTTTATATGTATAAAACTCAGCTGAGTAGGTCCAAATCGAGGGGAGGTCCACCAAAGTGGTTTTTCTCAAGTTTCTCAAGTTTCCTTTTACCAAACCACACTAATCTTGACATGATTGGGAAGGTCTCGGCGAGAGGAACATTTTCATATGTATAACATTCTCTTACCTCTCAACGCGCATGCGCTACAGAGCTCACTAGGTCAAGAAACGAGGGGAGGTCCACCAAACTGGTTTTCTTAAGGTTTCTCATGCTTCATTTTCCCAAAGTACACTAATGTACACATGCTTAGAAAGGTCTCTGCAAGACGAACACTTTGGTATGCATAAGACTCTCTAACTCCTTAATGGGCATGCTCAGCTGAATAGGTCCAAAACGAGGGGAGGTCCACCAAAGTGGTTTTTCTTAGGTTTGTCAAGTTTCCTTTTACCAAACCAGGCCAATGTTGACATGGTTGGGAAGGTCTTTGGGAGAGGAACATTTTGATATGTATAACATTCTCTTATCTTTCAACGCGCATGCGCTACAGAGCTCAATAGGTTAAGAAACGAGGGGAGGTCCACCAAAGTGGTTTTTCCTTAGGTTTGTCAAGCTTCATCTCACCAAACCACACTAAAGTAGACATGGTTGGGAAGATCTCTGCCAGAGGAACATTTTGATATGTATAAAACTCAATAGGTTAAGAAACCCCTGAAGATAGAGCAGTTAGTTAGGGTTGCAATCTAGGGTTAGGGTTAGGCTAGGGGTTAGGGTTAGCATCTTCACGTCTAAGGGAATCGCCCTAGAATTAACTCAGTCCTGCCCAAATCTGGCATGTAGATTGTAGAGTGCATTGTCTTTTATGGGGAAAAGTATCAGCTCAATCCGTCGCGAAGCATGCAGTTTTGAACGAAGCAAAAAGGTCCGGTATAGGTATAACACCCACACAAGACTTGAACTTGTAACTCCACCTTGAAACTAGGGCTTGATCTCAAACCTGCTAAAAGCCTTATTCCTGAGAGTTGAGCTCTGAAATTTTCACAGGATTCTTATGGCGCTCTCGCCATCTCGTGGAGCAAGTTTGATGTCAATCCGTGTCATACTTTTCATTTTAGGTGCATTCTGTCATCAGATGTCCATCTGCCACAAAGAGTTAGGGTTAGGGTTACCAGGTTTCTAGGGTCTTGCCACGCATCATTTCATCGAATCACAGCATGTGATACACTGTTAGGAAGGTCTCGTCGAGAAGAACATCTTCACGTGTTTCAATCTACTGAGCCTAATAATGCGCATGCGTTGGAGAGGGTAAAAAGTCGAAAAAAAGGGGCATTTTGACAGTTCCGTTTGAAAGGCTACGAAAACCATGAAAACCTCCCGAAACTGACAGAAGAGGACATTGAAATGATTGTTCATTCTATTGACAGTCGTGTGGTTTAATGGGTGTAGAAAATGATCCATTGGAGAATTTTCTACGAATTTTCTTGTTTGACGGGGTGAAATAAGTACGCTTTGCAGACCTATCTTTCTCAGCTTTCAAAACTCGTAGAAAAATCAATTTTGATCCGTTTCTCGTAAAACTTACATCGATGCAATCAGCTTTGAAAGTACTTTTCACTGGAATTATAAAAAGAGGAGTTATTGTTTGGACCCTTCTCGCCTTTTCTTGCGCGCTTTAAATGTCGTGCGTTTCAATGAATTCGTTTACTGCTTATAGGTACAATAGAATAGCTGCTGTAGCAGTTGCCTGCCAAATTTGAAGGCTATAGGAATGAGGGTTATCGAGTTACAGTCCATGAAATCAGTGACAAAAACCATTTTTGCGCCCAATTCATAAAATTTTAAAAAATTCCAAAATCCCTTTCACCACTTCATCTCAACAGCAATGAGTAGACCTGCGTATGGCGCTTTGCGACATGCGAAATGTTATCACACTTCTTTTTAAATGACAATTTAATTTTGATGTGTTTTTTTCAAAAGTCACGCCCGACTGACAGGTGTCAATCAACCTCATTCCCATACACTAAGTATATGACACGAAAGCGTAACGACTGCTTTGTGACGCCTGTAACTTTGAAGTCGTTTGGATGAAAGTTGGCGTGTCCACACTCTGTCAAAGTTGAAACTTTTTCTCACTTTTACCCCGACCTATTAAAAATGGAAAAATTGCTCTGCTCACAGTATTTTCAACGTCAGTGGTCATTAAACAGCAGGAAAAAGAGAAAAAGGAGGAAAAAGGAAGAGAACAAAAGAAAAAAGAAACAGACAAAAAAGGGCAACTCCGGTATCGAACCCCGGACCGTCAGATTCTCGGTAATCTGCCCGCGGCGGTCATGGAGGGTCAAGAGTTCAATACCGGCCGGTGCGCGACTAAACTCTTTTTTGCTTTTTTTGCTTTTTTCCTCCTTTTTCTTCTTTTACCCCTCCTATTTTCATGCACTTTAGCTGCCGAGCATGGTTTTTCTCTTTATTTTTGAAAATAACCATCTTACCGATTTTCACTTGTACATGTACAAGTAAACAAACAAAATGGCGGACTGCACAATGCGATCGTAGTTTTGCTTTTATCGCCTAAGCCAAGGCCTAAGCCAGCCCACGGACACCCGAAATCAGCTTGCCTGTCCACGCTCTATGTATTGGCCCAGTTTTTTTGCAAAGAAAACGCTTCCTTTGCCAAACAAACGCAAAACCGAACCGGACCACGTGGTGGCAGCCATTCGCAAGTTGCCATCCTAGTTTTCTGCTTTTAGGCCTGAGCAGAGGCCCAAGGCAGCCCACGGACACCCGAAGTCAGCTTAAGAGTCCATTCTGTACCTAGCGGCCCATTCTATTTGCACTTTCAAGCCGTTCCTTTGGCCAACAGACGCACAACATGCTGCCAGCTCATTTGCATAATGCCAAAATCATTTGGCGAGGAGAGGTAGCCCTTCTTGCAAGCTATAACAACTACTAAGTCCCCGAAGCAACTCGCAAATCCCAAGCCCAGCTACACGCCCGACTCGCATTCCACCCACAAAGCCCAAATCTCAACGCATTTTATTTTTTATTACATTTCAACATCACATCACATCACATAACAGCAGAGTTGCTTCAAGAGTCTTAGCGGCTGTTCGCTCGGGTTCTAATCCACTAGACTGAAACTTGGCCCCTGGCCGAGATACCCCTTCCATTCTTTGAAGAGCTCCTAAGGGCTTTACGGAACCTAGAGGCTTCATGATGCCTCCTCGGTCTCACCAAGCCAACCCAGCGGGAACCCAAGCCAAGTGAACCCAAGCCTCAACCGCTCCTTACCCAGCCCAGGCCCCCTCTTCAAAATTCTCACCAAGGCCAGCTGAAAGATGCCCACCAGGGCAAATGAACATTTCTGCCGAGGGCAACTGAACACTGCCGAGGGAAAATCAACAACACTGTTCCTTCTATCCTTTTTCCTGCTGTAAAAGACCTTTTGCTGTTGATTTTCTCTAACGCTCGCCTCCGTTCATTAGTTATGACTTCATTCCTATGGAGACTTTGCACCTTGACAGCTTTGCAAGGCCTACACTACTTGCATGGTAGGCTATTGCCTTTTATTTCAATTAACCCTTACCTGACGCTTAAGACTGCTCTTAAAGCAAGATATAGAGTTAGGGTTAGTTAGAAAAACAGCTAGGGTAACCTAAAACCTGGGTTTGACCCGCTTAAATCTTTGAAACTGCTCACTCTTTAGACAGGGATTCTAAGGGTGAATCTTTCAAATTGCTAACCCCTCAAAGGGTGATTTTTCCAAATCTCTCACCCTTCTAAGGGTGAATCTCTCAAATTGCTAACCCTTCAAAGGGTGAATTTTTCAAATCTCTCACCCTTCTAAGGGTGAATCTCTCTAACCCTTTACCCTTCTAATGGTGAATCTCTGAAAAACCCTAACCCTAACACCTAGCTAGCCCTCACCCCTAACTCAAACCCTAACCCTAACCCTCCCCCTAGCCGAGATTCACCAAACTGCTCTTTTTTTAAGTTTTTCATGCCTCATTTTTCCAAAGCACATTAATATAGACATGCTTAGAAAGGTCTCTGCAAGAGAAACACTTTTATATGTATAAAACTCAGCTGAGTAGGTCCAAATCGAGGGGAGGTCCACCAAAGTGGTTTTTCTCAAGTTTCTCAAGTTTCCTTTTACCAAACCACACTAATCTTGACATGATTGGGAAGGTCTCGGCGAGAGGAACATTTTCATATGTATAACATTCTCTTACCTCTCAACGCGCATGCGCTACAGAGCTCACTAGGTCAAGAAACGAGGGGAGGTCCACCAAACTGGTTTTCTTAAGGTTTCTCATGCTTCATTTTCCCAAAGTACACTAATGTACACATGCTTAGAAAGGTCTCTGCAAGACGAACACTTTGGTATGCATAAGACTCTCTAACTCCTTAATGGGCATGCTCAGCTGAATAGGTCCAAAACGAGGGGAGGTCCACCAAAGTGGTTTTTCTTAGGTTTGTCAAGTTTCCTTTTACCAAACCAGGCCAATGTTGACATGGTTGGGAAGGTCTTTGGGAGAGGAACATTTTGATATGTATAACATTCTCTTATCTTTCAACGCGCATGCGCTACAGAGCTCAATAGGTTAAGAAACGAGGGGAGGTCCACCAAAGTGGTTTTTCCTTAGGTTTGTCAAGCTTCATCTCACCAAACCACACTAAAGTAGACATGGTTGGGAAGATCTCTGCCAGAGGAACATTTTGATATGTATAAAACTCAATAGGTTAAGAAACCCCTGAAGATAGAGCAGTTAGTTAGGGTTGCAATCTAGGGTTAGGGTTAGGCTAGGGGTTAGGGTTAGCATCTTCACGTCTAAGGGAATCGCCCTAGAATTAACTCAGTCCTGCCCAAATCTGGCATGTAGATTGTAGAGTGCATTGTCTTTTATGGGGAAAAGTATCAGCTCAATCCGTCGCGAAGCATGCAGTTTTGAACGAAGCAAAAAGGTCCGGTATAGGTATAACACCCACACAAGACTTGAACTTGTAACTCCACCTTGAAACTAGGGCTTGATCTCAAACCTGCTAAAAGCCTTATTCCTGAGAGTTGAGCTCTGAAATTTTCACAGGATTCTTATGGCGCTCTCGCCATCTCGTGGAGCAAGTTTGATGTCAATCCGTGTCATACTTTTCATTTTAGGTGCATTCTGTCATCAGATGTCCATCTGCCACAAAGAGTTAGGGTTAGGGTTACCAGGTTTCTAGGGTCTTGCCACGCATCATTTCATCGAATCACAGCATGTGATACACTGTTAGGAAGGTCTCGTCGAGAAGAACATCTTCACGTGTTTCAATCTACTGAGCCTAATAATGCGCATGCGTTGGAGAGGGTAAAAAGTCGAAAAAAAGGGGCATTTTGACAGTTCCGTTTGAAAGGCTACGAAAACCATGAAAACCTCCCGAAACTGACAGAAGAGGACATTGAAATGATTGTTCATTCTATTGACAGTCGTGTGGTTTAATGGGTGTAGAAAATGATCCATTGGAGAATTTTCTACGAATTTTCTTGTTTGACGGGGTGAAATAAGTACGCTTTGCAGACCTATCTTTCTCAGCTTTCAAAACTCGTAGAAAAATCAATTTTGATCCGTTTCTCGTAAAACTTACATCGATGCAATCAGCTTTGAAAGTACTTTTCACTGGAATTATAAAAAGAGGAGTTATTGTTTGGACCCTTCTCGCCTTTTCTTGCGCGCTTTAAATGTCGTGCGTTTCAATGAATTCGTTTACTGCTTATAGGTACAATAGAATAGCTGCTGTAGCAGTTGCCTGCCAAATTTGAAGGCTATAGGAATGAGGGTTATCGAGTTACAGTCCATGAAATCAGTGACAAAAACCATTTTTGCGCCCAATTCATAAAATTTTAAAAAATTCCAAAATCCCTTTCACCACTTCATCTCAACAGCAATGAGTAGACCTGCGTATGGCGCTTTGCGACATGCGAAATGTTATCACACTTCTTTTTAAATGACAATTTAATTTTGATGTGTTTTTTTCAAAGTCACGCCCGACTGACAGGTGTCAATCAACCTCATTCCCATACACTAAGTATATGACACGAAAGCGTAACGACTGCTTTGTGACGCCTGTAACTTTGAAGTCGTTTGGATGAAAGTTGGCGTGTCCACACTCTGTCAAAGTTGAAACTTTTTCTCACTTTTACCCCGACCTATTAAAAATGGAAAAATTGCTCTGCTCACAGTATTTTCAACGTCAGTGGTCATTAAACAGCAGGAAAAAGAGAAAAAGGAGGAAAAAGGAAGAGAACAAAAGAAAAAAGAAACAGACAAAAAAGGGCAACTCCGGTATCGAACCCCGGACCGTCAGATTCTCGGTAATCTGCCCGCGGCGGTCATGGAGGGTCAAGAGTTCAATACCGGCCGGTGCGCGACTAAACTCTTTTTTGCTTTTTTTGCTTTTTTCCTCCTTTTTCTTCTTTTACCCCTCCTATTTTCATGCACTTTAGCTGCCGAGCATGGTTTTTCTCTTTATTTTTGAAAATAACCATCTTACCGATTTTCACTTGTACATGTACAAGTAAACAAACAAAATGGCGGACTGCACAATGCGATCGTAGTTTTGCTTTTATCGCCTAAGCCAAGGCCTAAGCCAGCCCACGGACACCCGAAATCAGCTTGCCTGTCCACGCTCTATGTATTGGCCCAGTTTTTTTGCAAAGAAAACGCTTCCTTTGCCAAACAAACGCAAAACCGAACCGGACCACGTGGTGGCAGCCATTCGCAAGTTGCCATCCTAGTTTTCTGCTTTTAGGCCTGAGCAGAGGCCCAAGGCAGCCCACGGACACCCGAAGTCAGCTTAAGAGTCCATTCTGTACCTAGCGGCCCATTCTATTTGCACTTTCAAGCCGTTCCTTTGGCCAACAGACGCACAACATGCTGCCAGCTCATTTGCATAATGCCAAATCATTTGGCGAGGAGAGGTAGCCCTTCTTGCAAGCTATAACAACTACTAAGTCCCCGAAGCAACTCGCAAATCCCAAGCCCAGCTACACGCCCGACTCGCATTCCACCCACAAAGCCCAAATCTCAACGCATTTTATTTTTTATTACATTTCAACATCACATCACATCACATAACAGCAGAGTTGCTTCAAGAGTCTTAGCGGCTGTTCGCTCGGGTTCTAATCCACTAGACTGAAACTTGGCCCCTGGCCGAGATACCCCTTCCATTCTTTGAAGAGCTCCTAAGGGCTTTACGGAACCTAGAGGCTTCATGATGCCTCCTCGGTCTCACCAAGCCAACCCAGCGGGAACCCAAGCCAAGTGAACCCAAGCCTCAACCGCTCCTTACCCAGCCCAGGCCCCCCTCTTCAAAATTCTCACCAAGGCCAGCTGAAAGATGCCCACCAGGGCAAATGAACATTTCTGCCGAGGGCAACTGAACACTGCCGAGGGAAATCAACAACACTGTTCCTTCTATCCTTTTTCCTGCTGTAAAAGACCTTTTGCTGTTGATTTTCTCTAACGCTCGCCTCCGTTCATTAGTTATGACTTCATTCCTATGGAGACTTTGCACCTTGACAGCTTTGCAAGGCCTACACTACTTGCATGGTAGGCTATTGCCTTTTATTTCAATTAACCCTTACCTGACGCTTAAGACTGCTCTTAAAGCAAGATATAGAGTTAGGGTTAGTTAGAAAAACAGCTAGGGTAACCTAAAACCTGGGTTTGACCCGCTTAAATCTTTGAAACTGCTCACTCTTTAGACAGGGATTCTAAGGGTGAATCTTTCAAATTGCTAACCCCTCAAAGGGTGATTTTTCCAAATCTCTCACCCTTCTAAGGGTGAATCTCTCAAATTGCTAACCCTTCAAAGGGTGAATTTTTCAAATCTCTCACCCTTCTAAGGGTGAATCTCTCTAACCCTTTACCCTTCTAATGGTGAATCTCTGAAAAACCCTAACCCTAACACCTAGCTAGCCCTCACCCCTAACTCAAACCCTAACCCTAACCCTCCCCCTAGCCGAGATTCACCAAACTGCTCTTTTTTTAAGTTTTTCATGCCTCATTTTTCCAAAGCACATTAATATAGACATGCTTAGAAAGGTCTCTGCAAGAGAAACACTTTTATATGTATAAAACTCAGCTGAGTAGGTCCAAATCGAGGGGAGGTCCACCAAAGTGGTTTTTCTCAAGTTTCTCAAGTTTCCTTTTACCAAACACACTAATCTTGACATGATTGGGAAGGTCTCGGCGAGAGGAACATTTTCATATGTATAACATTCTCTTACCTCTCAACGCGCATGCGCTACAGAGCTCACTAGGTCAAGAAACGAGGGGAGGTCCACCAAACTGGTTTTCTTAAGGTTTCTCATGCTTCATTTTCCCAAAGTACACTAATGTACACATGCTTAGAAAGGTCTCTGCAAGACGAACACTTTGGTATGCATAAGACTCTCTAACTCCTTAATGGGCATGCTCAGCTGAATAGGTCCAAAACGAGGGGAGGTCCACCAAAGTGGTTTTTCTTAGGTTTGTCAAGTTTCCTTTTACCAAACCAGGCCAATGTTGACATGGTTGGGAAGGTCTTTGGGAGAGGAACATTTTGATATGTATAACATTCTCTTATCTTTCAACGCGCATGCGCTACAGAGCTCAATAGGTTAAGAAACGAGGGGAGGTCCACCAAAGTGGTTTTTCCTTAGGTTTGTCAAGCTTCATCTCACCAAACCACACTAAAGTAGACATGGTTGGGAAGATCTCTGCCAGAGGAACATTTTGATATGTATAAAACTCAATAGGTTAAGAAACCCCTGAAGATAGAGCAGTTAGTTAGGGTTGCAATCTAGGGTTAGGGTTAGGCTAGGGGTTAGGGTTAGCATCTTCAGTCTAAGGGAATCGCCCTAGAATTAACTCAGTCCTGCCCAAATCTGGCATGTAGATTGTAGAGTGCATTGTCTTTTATGGGGAAAAGTATCAGCTCAATCCGTCGCGAAGCATGCAGTTTTGAACGAAGCAAAAAGGTCCGGTATAGGTATAACACCCACACAAGACTTGAACTTGTAACTCCACCTTGAAACTAGGGCTTGATCTCAAACCTGCTAAAAGCCTTATTCCTGAGAGTTGAGCTCTGAAATTTTCACAGGATTCTTATGGCGCTCTCGCCATCTCGTGGAGCAAGTTTGATGTCAATCCGTGTCATACTTTTCATTTTAGGTGCATTCTGTCATCAGATGTCCATCTGCCACAAAGAGTTAGGGTTAGGGTTACCAGGTTTCTAGGGTCTTGCCACGCATCATTTCATCGAATCACAGCATGTGATACACTGTTAGGAAGGTCTCGTCGAGAAGAACATCTTCACGTGTTTCAATCTACTGAGCCTAATAATGCGCATGCGTTGGAGAGGGTAAAAAGTCGAAAAAAAGGGGCATTTTGACAGTTCCGTTTGAAAGGCTACGAAAACCATGAAAACCTCCCGAAACTGACAGAAGAGGACATTGAAATGATTGTTCATTCTATTGACAGTCGTGTGGTTTAATGGGTGTAGAAAATGATCCATTGGAGAATTTTCTACGAATTTTCTTGTTTGACGGGGTGAAATAAGTACGCTTTGCAGACCTATCTTTCTCAGCTTTCAAAACTCGTAGAAAAATCAATTTTGATCCGTTTCTCGTAAAACTTACATCGATGCAATCAGCTTTGAAAGTACTTTTCACTGGAATTATAAAAAGAGGAGTTATTGTTTGGACCCTTCTCGCCTTTTCTTGCGCGCTTTAAATGTCGTGCGTTTCAATGAATTCGTTTACTGCTTATAGGTACAATAGAATAGCTGCTGTAGCAGTTGCCTGCCAAATTTGAAGGCTATAGGAATGAGGGTTATCGAGTTACAGTCCATGAAATCAGTGACAAAAACCATTTTTGCGCCCAATTCATAAAATTTTAAAAAATTCCAAAATCCCTTTCACCACTTCATCTCAACAGCAATGAGTAGACCTGCGTATGGCGCTTTGCGACATGCGAAATGTTATCACACTTCTTTTTAAATGACAATTTAATTTTGATGTGTTTTTTTCAAAAGTCACGCCCGACTGACAGGTGTCAATCAACCTCATTCCCATACACTAAGTATATGACACGAAAGCGTAACGACTGCTTTGTGACGCCTGTAACTTTGAAGTCGTTTGGATGAAAGTTGGCGTGTCCACACTCTGTCAAAGTTGAAACTTTTTCTCACTTTTACCCCGACCTATTAAAAATGGAAAAATTGCTCTGCTCACAGTATTTTCAACGTCAGTGGTCATTAAACAGCAGGAAAAAGAGAAAAAGGAGGAAAAAGGAAGAGAACAAAAGAAAAAAGAAACAGACAAAAAAGGGCAACTCCGGTATCGAACCCCGGACCGTCAGATTCTCGGTAATCTGCCCGCGGCGGTCATGGAGGGTCAAGAGTTCAATACCGGCCGGTGCGCGACTAAACTCTTTTTTGCTTTTTTTGCTTTTTTCCTCCTTTTTCTTCTTTTACCCCTCCTATTTTCATGCACTTTAGCTGCCGAGCATGGTTTTTCTCTTTATTTTTGAAAATAACCATCTTACCGATTTTCACTTGTACATGTACAAGTAAACAAACAAAATGGCGGACTGCACAATGCGATCGTAGTTTGCTTTTATCGCCTAAGCCAAGGCCTAAGCCAGCCCACGGACACCCGAAATCAGCTTGCCTGTCCACGCTCTATGTATTGGCCCAGTTTTTTTGCAAAGAAAACGCTTCCTTTGCCAAACAAACGCAAAACCGAACCGGACCACGTGGTGGCAGCCATTCGCAAGTTGCCATCCTAGTTTTCTGCTTTTAGGCCTGAGCAGAGGCCCAAGGCAGCCCACGGACACCCGAAGTCAGCTTAAGAGTCCATTCTGTACCTAGCGGCCCATTCTATTTGCACTTTCAAGCCGTTCCTTTGGCCAACAGACGCACAACATGCTGCCAGCTCATTTGCATAATGCCAAAATCATTTGGCGAGGAGAGGTAGCCCTTCTTGCAAGCTATAACAACTACTAAGTCCCCGAAGCAACTCGCAAATCCCAAGCCCAGCTACACGCCCGACTCGCATTCCACCCACAAAGCCCAAATCTCAACGCATTTTATTTTTTATTACATTTCAACATCACATCACATCACATAACAGCAGAGTTGCTTCAAGAGTCTTAGCGGCTGTTCGCTCGGGTTCTAATCCACTAGACTGAAACTTGGCCCCTGGCCGAGATACCCCTTCCATTCTTTGAAGAGCTCCTAAGGGCTTTACGGAACCTAGAGGCTTCATGATGCCTCCTCGGTCTCACCAAGCCAACCCAGCGGGAACCCAAGCCAAGTGAACCCAAGCCTCAACCGCTCCTTACCCAGCCAGGCCCCCCTCTTCAAAATTCTCACCAAGGCCAGCTGAAAGATGCCCACCAGGGCAAATGAACATTTCTGCCGAGGGCAACTGAACACTGGCCGAGGGAAAATCAACAACACTGTTCCTTCTATCCTTTTTCCTGCTGTAAAAGACCTTTTGCTGTTGATTTTCTCTAACGCTCGCCTCCGTTCATTAGTTATGACTTCATTCCTATGGAGACTTTGCACCTTGACAGCTTTGCAAGGCCTACACTACTTGCATGGTAGGCTATTGCCTTTTATTTCAATTAACCCTTACCTGACGCTTAAGACTGCTCTTAAAGCAAGATATAGAGTTAGGGTTAGTTAGAAAAACAGCTAGGGTAACCTAAAACCTGGGTTTGACCCGCTTAAATCTTTGAAACTGCTCACTCTTTAGACAGGGATTCTAAGGGTGAATCTTTCAAATTGCTAACCCCTCAAAGGGTGATTTTTCCAAATCTCTCACCCTTCTAAGGGTGAATCTCTCAAATTGCTAACCCTTCAAAGGGTGAATTTTTCAAATCTCTCACCCTTCTAAGGGTGAATCTCTCTAACCCTTTACCCTTCTAATGGTGAATCTCTGAAAAACCCTAACCCTAACACCTAGCTAGCCCTCACCCCTAACTCAAACCCTAACCCTAACCCTCCCCCTAGCCGAGATTCACCAAACTGCTCTTTTTTTAAGTTTTTCATGCCTCATTTTTCCAAAGCACATTAATATAGACATGCTTAGAAAGGTCTCTGCAAGAGAAACACTTTTATATGTATAAAACTCAGCTGAGTAGGTCCAAATCGAGGGGAGGTCCACCAAAGTGGTTTTTCTCAAGTTTCTCAAGTTTCCTTTTACCAAACCACACTAATCTTGACATGATTGGGAAGGTCTCGGCGAGAGGAACATTTTCATATGTATAACATTCTCTTACCTCTCAACGCGCATGCGCTACAGAGCTCACTAGGTCAAGAAACGAGGGGAGGTCCACCAAACTGGTTTTCTTAAGGTTTCTCATGCTTCATTTTCCCAAAGTACACTAATGTACACATGCTTAGAAAGGTCTCTGCAAGACGAACACTTTGGTATGCATAAGACTCTCTAACTCCTTAATGGGCATGCTCAGCTGAATAGGTCCAAAACGAGGGGAGGTCCACCAAAGTGGTTTTTCTTAGGTTTGTCAAGTTTCCTTTTACCAAACCAGGCCAATGTTGACATGGTTGGGAAGGTCTTTGGGAGAGGAACATTTTGATATGTATAACATTCTCTTATCTTTCAACGCGCATGCGCTACAGAGCTCAATAGGTTAAGAAACGAGGGGAGGTCCACCAAAGTGGTTTTTCCTTAGGTTTGTCAAGCTTCATCTCACCAAACCACACTAAAGTAGACATGGTTGGGAAGATCTCTGCCAGAGGAACATTTTGATATGTATAAAACTCAATAGGTTAAGAAACCCCTGAAGATAGAGCAGTTAGTTAGGGTTGCAATCTAGGGTTAGGGTTAGGCTAGGGGTTAGGGTTAGCATCTTCACGTCTAAGGGAATCGCCCTAGAATTAACTCAGTCCTGCCCAAATCTGGCATGTAGATTGTAGAGTGCATTGTCTTTTATGGGGAAAAGTATCAGCTCAATCCGTCGCGAAGCATGCAGTTTTGAACGAAGCAAAAAGGTCCGGTATAGGTATAACACCCACACAAGACTTGAACTTTGTAACTCCACCTTGAAACTAGGGCTTGATCTCAAACCTGCTAAAAGCCTTATTCCTGAGAGTTGAGCTCTGAAATTTTCACAGGATTCTTATGGCGCTCTCGCCATCTCGTGGAGCAAGTTTGATGTCAATCCGTGTCATACTTTTCATTTTAGGTGCATTCTGTCATCAGATGTCCATCTGCCACAAAGAGTTAGGGTTAGGGTTACCAGGTTTCTAGGGTCTTGCCACGCATCATTTCATCGAATCACAGCATGTGATACACTGTTAGGAAGGTCTCGTCGAGAAGAACATCTTCACGTGTTTCAATCTACTGAGCCTAATAATGCGCATGCGTTGGAGAGGGTAAAAAGTCGAAAAAAAGGGGCATTTTGACAGTTCCGTTTGAAAGGCTACGAAAACCATGAAAACCTCCCGAAACTGACAGAAGAGGACATTGAAATGATTGTTCATTCTATTGACAGTCGTGTGGTTTAATGGGTGTAGAAAATGATCCATTGGAGAATTTTCTACGAATTTTCTTGTTTGACGGGGTGAAATAAGTACGCTTTGCAGACCTATCTTTCTCAGCTTTCAAAACTCGTAGAAAAATCAATTTTGATCCGTTTCTCGTAAAACTTACATCGATGCAATCAGCTTTGAAAGTACTTTTCACTGGAATTATAAAAAGAGGAGTTATTGTTTGGACCCTTCTCGCCTTTTCTTGCGCGCTTTAAATGTCGTGCGTTTCAATGAATTCGTTTACTGCTTATAGGTACAATAGAATAGCTGCTGTAGCAGTTGCCTGCCAAATTTGAAGGCTATAGGAATGAGGGTTATCGAGTTACAGTCCATGAAATCAGTGACAAAAACCATTTTTGCGCCCAATTCATAAAATTTTAAAAAATTCCAAAATCCCTTTCACCACTTCATCTCAACAGCAATGAGTAGACCTGCGTATGGCGCTTTGCGACATGCGAAATGTTATCACACTTCTTTTTAAATGACAATTTAATTTTGATGTGTTTTTTTCAAAAGTCACGCCCGACTGACAGGTGTCAATCAACCTCATTCCCATACACTAAGTATATGACACGAAAGCGTAACGACTGCTTTGTGACGCCTGTAACTTTGAAGTCGTTTGGATGAAAGTTGGCGTGTCCACACTCTGTCAAAGTTGAAACTTTTTCTCACTTTTACCCCGACCTATTAAAAATGGAAAAATTGCTCTGCTCACAGTATTTTCAACGTCAGTGGTCATTAAACAGCAGGAAAAAGAGAAAAAGGAGGAAAAAGGAAGAGAACAAAAGAAAAAAGAAACAGACAAAAAAGGGCAACTCCGGTATCGAACCCCGGACCGTCAGATTCTCGGTAATCTGCCCGCGGCGGTCATGGAGGGTCAAGAGTTCAATACCGGCCGGTGCGCGACTAAACTCTTTTTTGCTTTTTTTGCTTTTTTCCTCCTTTTTCTTCTTTTACCCCTCCTATTTTCATGCACTTTAGCTGCCGAGCATGGTTTTTCTCTTTATTTTTGAAAATAACCATCTTACCGATTTTCACTTGTACATGTACAAGTAAACAAACAAAATGGCGGACTGCACAATGCGATCGTAGTTTTGCTTTTATCGCCTAAGCCAAGGCCTAAGCCAGCCCACGGACACCCGAAATCAGCTTGCCTGTCCACGCTCTATGTATTGGCCCAGTTTTTTTGCAAAGAAAACGCTTCCTTTGCCAAACAAACGCAAAACCGAACCGGACCACGTGGTGGCAGCCATTCGCAAGTTGCCATCCTAGTTTTCTGCTTTTAGGCTTGAGCAGAGGCCCAAGGCAGCCCACGGACACCCGAAGTCAGCTTAAGAGTCCATTCTGTACCTAGCGGCCCATTCTATTTGCACTTTCAAGCCGTTCCTTTGGCCAACAGACGCACAACATGCTGCCAGCTCATTTGCATAATGCCAAAATCATTTGGCGAGGAGAGGTAGCCCTTCTTGCAAGCTATAACAACTACTAAGTCCCCGAAGCAACTCGCAAATCCCAAGCCCAGCTACACGCCCGACTCGCATTCCACCCACAAAGCCCAAATCTCAACGCATTTTATTTTTTATTACATTTCAACATCACATCACATCACATAACAGCAGAGTTGCTTCAAGAGTCTTAGCGGCTGTTCGCTCGGGTTCTAATCCACTAGACTGAAACTTGGCCCCTGGCCGAGATACCCCTTCCATTCTTTGAAGAGCTCCTAAGGGCTTTACGGAACCTAGAGGCTTCATGATGCCTCCTCGGTCTCACCAAGCCAACCCAGCGGGAACCCAAGCCAAGTGAACCCAAGCCTCAACCGCTCCTTACCCAGCCCAGGCCCCCCTCTTCAAAATTCTCACCAAGGCCAGCTGAAAGATGCCCACCAGGGCAAATGAACATTTCTGCCGAGGGCAACTGAACACTGCCGAGGGAAAATCAACAACACTGTTCCTTCTATCCTTTTTCCTGCTGTAAAAGACCTTTTGCTGTTGATTTTCTCTAACGCTCGCCTCCGTTCATTAGTTATGACTTCATTCCTATGGAGACTTTGCACCTTGACAGCTTTGCAAGGCCTACACTACTTGCATGGTAGGCTATTGCCTTTTATTTCAATTAACCCTTACCTGACGCTTAAGACTGCTCTTAAAGCAAGATATAGAGTTAGGGTTAGTTAGAAAAACAGCTAGGGTAACCTAAAACCTGGGTTTGACCCGCTTAAATCTTTGAAACTGCTCACTCTTTAGACAGGGATTCTAAGGGTGAATCTTTCAAATTGCTAACCCCTCAAAGGGTGATTTTTCCAAATCTCTCACCCTTCTAAGGGTGAATCTCTCAAATTGCTAACCCTTCAAAGGGTGAATTTTTCAAATCTCTCACCCTTCTAAGGGTGAATCTCTCTAACCCTTTACCCTTCTAATGGTGAATCTCTGAAAAACCCTAACCCTAACACCTAGCTAGCCCTCACCCCTAACTCAAACCCTAACCCTAACCCTCCCCCTAGCCGAGATTCACCAAACTGCTCTTTTTTTAAGTTTTTCATGCCTCATTTTTCCAAAGCACATTAATATAGACATGCTTAGAAAGGTCTCTGCAAGAGAAACACTTTTATATGTATAAAACTCAGCTGAGTAGGTCCAAATCGAGGGGAGGTCCACCAAAGTGGTTTTTCTCAAGTTTCTCAAGTTTCCTTTTACCAAACCACACTAATCTTGACATGATTGGGAAGGTCTCGGCGAGAGGAACATTTTCATATGTATAACATTCTCTTACCTCTCAACGCGCATGCGCTACAGAGCTCACTAGGTCAAGAAACGAGGGGAGGTCCACCAAACTGGTTTTCTTAAGGTTTCTCATGCTTCATTTTCCCAAAGTACACTAATGTACACATGCTTAGAAAGGTCTCTGCAAGACGAACACTTTGGTATGCATAAGACTCTCTAACTCCTTAATGGGCATGCTCAGCTGAATAGGTCCAAAACGAGGGGAGGTCCACCAAAGTGGTTTTTCTTAGGTTTGTCAAGTTTCCTTTTACCAAACCAGGCCAATGTTGACATGGTTTGGGAAGGTCTTTGGAGAGGAACATTTTGATATGTATAACATTCTCTTATCTTTCAACGCGCATGCGCTACAGAGCTCAATAGGTTAAGAAACGAGGGGAGGTCCACCAAAGTGGTTTTCCTTAGGTTTGTCAAGCTTCATCTCACCAAACCACACTAAAGTAGACATGGTTGGGAAGATCTCTGCCAGAGGAACATTTTGATATGTATAAAACTCAATAGGTTAAGAAACCCCTGAAGATAGAGCAGTTAGTTAGGGGTTGCAATCT
>NW_028290955.1:5000-6000 GCF_964205215.1 Stylophora pistillata
TAGGGTTAGGGTTAGGGTTAGGGTTAGGGTTAGGGTTAGGGTTAGGGTTAGGGTTAGGGTTAGGGTTAGGGTTAGGGTTAGGGTTAGGGTTAGGGGTTAGGGTTAGGGTTAGGGTTAGGGTTAGGGTTAGGGTTAGGGTTAGGGTTAGGGTTAGGGTTAGGGTTAGGGTTAGGGTTAGGGTTAGGGGTTAGGGTTAGGGTTAGGGTTAGGGTTAGGGTTAGGGTTAGGGTTAGGGTTAGGGTTAGGGTTAGGGTTAGGGTTAGGGTTAGGGTTAGGGTTAGGGTTAGGGTTAGGTTAGGGTTAGGGTTAGGGTTAGGGTTAGGGTTAGGGTTAGGGTTAGGGTTAGGGTTAGGGTTAGGGTTAGGGTTAGGGTTAGGGTTAGGGTTAGGGTTAGGGTTAGGGTTAGGGTTAGGGTTAGGGTTAGGGTTAGGGTTAGGGTTAGGGTTAGGGTTAGGGTTAGGGTTAGGGTTAGGGTTGGTTAGGGTTAGGGTTAGGGTTAGGGTTAGGGTTAGGGTTAGGGTTAGGGTTAGGGTTAGGGTTAGGGTTAGGGTTAGGTTAGGGTTAGGGTTAGGGTTAGGGTTAGGGTTAGGGTTAGGGTTAGGGTTAGGGTTAGGGGTTAGGGTTAGGGTTAGGTTAGGGTTAGGGTTAGGGTTAGGGTTAGGTTAGGGTTAGGGTTAGGGTTAGGGTTAGGGTTAGGGTTAGGGTTAGGGTTAGGGTTAGGGTTAGGGTTAGGGTTAGGGTTAGGGTTAGGGTTAGGTTAGGGTTAGGGTTAGGGTTAGGGTTAGGGTTAGGGTTAGGGTTAGGGTTAGGGTTAGGGTTAGGGTTAGGGTTAGGGGTTAGGGTTAGGGTTAGGGTTAGGGTTAGGGTTAGGGTTAGGGTTAGGGTTAGGGTTAGGGTTAGGGTTGGGGTTAGGGTTAGGGTTAGGGTTAGGGTTTAGGGTTTTGGTTAGGGTTAGGGTTAGGGTTAGGGTTAGGGTTAGGGTTAGGGTTAGGGTTAGGGT
>NW_028290956.1:0-70000 GCF_964205215.1 Stylophora pistillata
TCGCAGGCGTGCCACCACGGCTCCCGTGACTTGCAGGAGGTGCGCGCCTAACCCCCAACTCCTCTGGGACTATCTAGTGCACGCGGGAATCCATTTTAGCCGCGTGGTGATGTGTTTGGTGGAAGTAGCAGGAGTAAGTACAAGAGTCACCGCCTTCTTTAGCACATGTGCCTCACAGTGCACAGCCTCTCACTGGCAGGCGTGCCACTACGGCTCCCGTGATTTGGCAGGAGCTGCGCGCCTACTCTCCAACTCCCCTGGGACTATCTAGTGCACCCGGGAATCCGTGTTGGCCGCGTGGTGATGTGTTTCGTGGAAGTAGCAGGGGTGAGTACAAGGCTGACCCCTTCCTCTTGCACAGCCTCTCACTCTCACGCATGCCACTCCGTCGCCCGTGATTTTCCGGAGTTGCACGTCTATTGCCGAGGTTCCCCTGGGTCTAGTGCACCTGGGATTTGATTTTGGTGGCGTTGTCATGCGTTTCGTGGAAGTGGCAGGCGTGAGTACAGGGCTCACCGCCTTCTTCAGCACATGTGCCTCATAGTGCACAGCCTCTCACTCGCAGGCGTGCCACCACGGCTCCCGTGACTTGCAGGAGGTGCGCGCCTAACCCCCAACTCCCCTGGGACTATCTAGTGCACGCGGGAATCCATTTTATTCGCGTGGTGATGTGTTTCGTGGAAGTAGCAGGCGTGAGTACAAGGCTGACCCCTTCCTCTTGCACAGCCTCTCACTCTCACGCATGCCACTCCGTCGCCCGTGATTTCCCGGAGTTGCGCGTCTATTGCCGAGGTTCCCTTGGGTCTAGTGCACCTGGGATTTGATTTTGGTGGCGTTGTCATGCGTTTCGTGGAAGTGGCAGGCGTGAGTACAAGGCTCACCGCCTTCTTTACCACATGTGCCTCATAGTGCACAGCCTCTCACTCGCAGGCGTGCCACCACGGCTCCCGTGACTTGCAGGAGGTGCGCGCCTAACCCCCAACTCCCCTGGGACTATCTAGTGCACGCGGGAATCCATTTTAGCCGCGTGGTGATGTGTTTGGTGGAGGTAGCAGGAGTAAGTACAAGAGTCACCGCCTTCTTTAGCACATGTGCCTCACAGTGCACAGCCTCTCACTGGCAGGCGTGCCACTACGGCTCCCGTGATTCGGCAGGAGGTGCGCGCCTACTCTCCAACTCCCCTGGGACTATCTAGTGCACCCGGGAATCCGTTTTGGCCGCGTGGTGAATGTGTTTCGTGGAAGTAGCAGGCGTGAGTACAAGGCTGACCCCTTCCTCTTGCACAGCCTCTCACTCTCACGCATGCCACTCCGTCGCCCGTGATTTTCCGGAGTTGCGCGTCTATTGCCGAGGTTCCCCTGGGTCTAGTGCACCTGGGATTTGATTTTGGTGGCGTTGTCATGCGTTTCGTTGAAGTGGCAGGCGTGAGTACAAGGCTCACCACCTTCTTTACCACATGTGCCTCATAGTGCACAGCCCCTCACTCGCAGGCGTGCCACCACGGCTCCCGTGACTTGCAGGAGGTGCGCGCCTAACCCCCAACTCCTCTGGGACTATCTAGTGCACGCGGGAATCCATTTTAGCCGCGTGGTGATGTGTTTGGTGGAAGTAGCAGGAGTAAGTACAAGAGTCACCGCCTTCTTTAGCACATGTGCCTCACAGTGCACAGCCTCTCACTGGCAGGCGTGCCACTACGGCTCCCGTGATTTGGCAGGAGCTGCGCGCCTACTCTCCAACTCCCCTGGGACTATCTAGTGCACCCGGGAATCCGTGTTGGCCGCGTGGTGATGTGTTTCGTGGAAGTAGCAGGGGTGAGTACAAGGCTGACCCCTTCCTCTTGCACAGCCTCTCACTCTCACGCATGCCACTCCGTCGCCCGTGATTTTCCGGAGTTGCACGTCTATTGCCGAGGTTCCCCTGGGTCTAGTGCACCTGGGATTTGATTTTGGTGGCGTTGTCATGCGTTTCGTGGAAGTGGCAGGCGTGAGTACAGGGCTCACCGCCTTCTTCAGCACATGTGCCTCATAGTGCACAGCCTCTCACTCGCAGGCGTGCCACCACGGCTCCCGTGACTTGCAGGAGGTGCGCGCCTAACCCCCAACTCCCCTGGGACTATCTAGTGCACGCGGGAATCCATTTTATTCGCGTGGTGATGTGTTTCGTGGAAGTAGCAGGCGTGAGTACAAGGCTGACCCCTTCCTCTTGCACAGCCTCTCACTCTCACGCATGCCACTCCGTCGCCCGTGATTTCCCGGAGTTGCGCGTCTATTGCCGAGGTTCCCTTGGGTCTAGTGCACCTGGGATTTGATTTTGGTGGCGTTGTCATGCGTTTCGTGGAAGTGGCAGGCGTGAGTACAAGGCTCACCGCCTTCTTTACCACATGTGCCTCATAGTGCACAGCCTCTCACTCGCAGGCGTGCCACCACGGCTCCCGTGACTTGCAGGAGGTGCGCGCCTAACCCCCAACTCCCCTGGGACTATCTAGTGCACGCGGGAATCCATTTTAGCCGCGTGGTGATGTGTTTGGTGGAGGTAGCAGGAGTAAGTACAAGAGTCACCGCCTTCTTTAGCACATGTGCCTCACAGTGCACAGCCTCTCACTGGCAGGCGTGCCACTACGGCTCCCGTGATTCGGCAGGAGGTGCGCGCCTACTCTCCAACTCCCCTGGGACTATCTAGTGCACCCGGGAATCCGTTTTGGCCGCGTGGTGAATGTGTTTCGTGGAAGTAGCAGGCGTGAGTACAAGGCTGACCCCTTCCTCTTGCACAGCCTCTCACTCTCACGCATGCCACTCCGTCGCCCGTGATTTTCCGGAGTTGCGCGTCTATTGCCGAGGTTCCCCTGGGTCTAGTGCACCTGGGATTTGATTTTGGTGGCGTTGTCATGCGTTTCGTTGAAGTGGCAGGCGTGAGTACAAGGCTCACCACCTTCTTTACCACATGTGCCTCATAGTGCACAGCCCCTCACTCGCAGGCGTGCCACCACGGCTCCCGTGACTTGCAGGAGGTGCGCGCCTAACCCCCAACTCCTCTGGGACTATCTAGTGCACGCGGGAATCCATTTTAGCCGCGTGGTGATGTGTTTGGTGGAAGTAGCAGGAGTAAGTACAAGAGTCACCGCCTTCTTTAGCACATGTGCCTCACAGTGCACAGCCTCTCACTGGCAGGCGTGCCACTACGGCTCCCGTGATTTGGCAGGAGCTGCGCGCCTACTCTCCAACTCCCCTGGGACTATCTAGTGCACCCGGGAATCCGTGTTGGCCGCGTGGTGATGTGTTTCGTGGAAGTAGCAGGGGTGAGTACAAGGCTGACCCCTTCCTCTTGCACAGCCTCTCACTCTCACGCATGCCACTCCGTCGCCCGTGATTTTCCGGAGTTGCACGTCTATTGCCGAGGTTCCCCTGGGTCTAGTGCACCTGGGATTTGATTTTGGTGGCGTTGTCATGCGTTTCGTGGAAGTGGCAGGCGTGAGTACAGGGCTCACCGCCTTCTTCAGCACATGTGCCTCATAGTGCACAGCCTCTCACTCGCAGGCGTGCCACCACGGCTCCCGTGACTTGCAGGAGGTGCGCGCCTAACCCCCAACTCCCCTGGGACTATCTAGTGCACGCGGGAATCCATTTTATTCGCGTGGTGATGTGTTTCGTGGAAGTAGCAGGCGTGAGTACAAGGCTGACCCCTTCCTCTTGCACAGCCTCTCACTCTCACGCATGCCACTCCGTCGCCCGTGATTTCCCGGAGTTGCGCGTCTATTGCCGAGGTTCCCTTGGGTCTAGTGCACCTGGGATTTGATTTTGGTGGCGTTGTCATGCGTTTCGTGGAAGTGGCAGGCGTGAGTACAAGGCTCACCGCCTTCTTTACCACATGTGCCTCATAGTGCACAGCCTCTCACTCGCAGGCGTGCCACCACGGCTCCCGTGACTTGCAGGAGGTGCGCGCCTAACCCCCAACTCCCCTGGGACTATCTAGTGCACGCGGGAATCCATTTTAGCCGCGTGGTGATGTGTTTGGTGGAGGTAGCAGGAGTAAGTACAAGAGTCACCGCCTTCTTTAGCACATGTGCCTCACAGTGCACAGCCTCTCACTGGCAGGCGTGCCACTACGGCTCCCGTGATTCGGCAGGAGGTGCGCGCCTACTCTCCAACTCCCCTGGGACTATCTAGTGCACCCGGGAATCCGTTTTGGCCGCGTGGTGAATGTGTTTCGTGGAAGTAGCAGGCGTGAGTACAAGGCTGACCCCTTCCTCTTGCACAGCCTCTCACTCTCACGCATGCCACTCCGTCGCCCGTGATTTTCCGGAGTTGCGCGTCTATTGCCGAGGTTCCCCTGGGTCTAGTGCACCTGGGATTTGATTTTGGTGGCGTTGTCATGCGTTTCGTTGAAGTGGCAGGCGTGAGTACAAGGCTCACCACCTTCTTTACCACATGTGCCTCATAGTGCACAGCCCCTCACTCGCAGGCGTGCCACCACGGCTCCCGTGACTTGCAGGAGGTGCGCGCCTAACCCCCAACTCCTCTGGGACTATCTAGTGCACGCGGGAATCCATTTTAGCCGCGTGGTGATGTGTTTGGTGGAAGTAGCAGGAGTAAGTACAAGAGTCACCGCCTTCTTTAGCACATGTGCCTCACAGTGCACAGCCTCTCACTGGCAGGCGTGCCACTACGGCTCCCGTGATTCGGCAGGAGGTGCGCGCCTACTCTCCAACTCCCCTGGGACTATCTAGTGCACCCGGGAATCCGTTTTGGCCGCGTGGTGAATGTGTTTCGTGGAAGTAGCAGGCGTGAGTACAAGGCTGACCCCTTCCTCTTGCACAGCCTCTCACTCTCACGCATGCCACTCCGTCGCCCGTGATTTTCCGGAGTTGCGCGTCTATTGCCGAGGTTCCCCTGGGTCTAGTGCACCTGGGATTTGATTTTGGTGGCGTTGTCATGCGTTTCGTTGAAGTGGCAGGCGTGAGTACAAGGCTCACCACCTTCTTTACCACATGTGCCTCATAGTGCACAGCCCCTCACTCGCAGGCGTGCCACCACGGCTCCCGTGACTTGCAGGAGGTGCGCGCCTAACCCCCAACTCCTCTGGGACTATCTAGTGCACGCGGGAATCCATTTTAGCCGCGTGGTGATGTGTTTGGTGGAAGTAGCAGGAGTAAGTACAAGAGTCACCGCCTTCTTTAGCACATGTGCCTCACAGTGCACAGCCTCTCACTGGCAGGCGTGCCACTACGGCTCCCGTGATTTGGCAGGAGCTGCGCGCCTACTCTCCAACTCCCCTGGGACTATCTAGTGCACCCGGGAATCCGTGTTGGCCGCGTGGTGATGTGTTTCGTGGAAGTAGCAGGGGTGAGTACAAGGCTGACCCCTTCCTCTTGCACAGCCTCTCACTCTCACGCATGCCACTCCGTCGCCCGTGATTTTCCGGAGTTGCACGTCTATTGCCGAGGTTCCCCTGGGTCTAGTGCACCTGGGATTTGATTTTGGTGGCGTTGTCATGCGTTTCGTGGAAGTGGCAGGCGTGAGTACAGGGCTCACCGCCTTCTTCAGCACATGTGCCTCATAGTGCACAGCCTCTCACTCGCAGGCGTGCCACCACGGCTCCCGTGACTTGCAGGAGGTGCGCGCCTAACCCCCAACTCCCCTGGGACTATCTAGTGCACGCGGGAATCCATTTTATTCGCGTGGTGATGTGTTTCGTGGAAGTAGCAGGCGTGAGTACAAGGCTGACCCCTTCCTCTTGCACAGCCTCTCACTCTCACGCATGCCACTCCGTCGCCCGTGATTTCCCGGAGTTGCGCGTCTATTGCCGAGGTTCCCTTGGGTCTAGTGCACCTGGGATTTGATTTTGGTGGCGTTGTCATGCGTTTCGTGGAAGTGGCAGGCGTGAGTACAAGGCTCACCGCCTTCTTTACCACATGTGCCTCATAGTGCACAGCCTCTCACTCGCAGGCGTGCCACCACGGCTCCCGTGACTTGCAGGAGGTGCGCGCCTAACCCCCAACTCCCCTGGGACTATCTAGTGCACGCGGGAATCCATTTTAGCCGCGTGGTGATGTGTTTGGTGGAGGTAGCAGGAGTAAGTACAAGAGTCACCGCCTTCTTTAGCACATGTGCCTCACAGTGCACAGCCTCTCACTGGCAGGCGTGCCACTACGGCTCCCGTGATTCGGCAGGAGGTGCGCGCCTACTCTCCAACTCCCCTGGGACTATCTAGTGCACCCGGGAATCCGTTTTGGCCGCGTGGTGAATGTGTTTCGTGGAAGTAGCAGGCGTGAGTACAAGGCTGACCCCTTCCTCTTGCACAGCCTCTCACTCTCACGCATGCCACTCCGTCGCCCGTGATTTTCCGGAGTTGCGCGTCTATTGCCGAGGTTCCCCTGGGTCTAGTGCACCTGGGATTTGATTTTGGTGGCGTTGTCATGCGTTTCGTTGAAGTGGCAGGCGTGAGTACAAGGCTCACCACCTTCTTTACCACATGTGCCTCATAGTGCACAGCCCCTCACTCGCAGGCGTGCCACCACGGCTCCCGTGACTTGCAGGAGGTGCGCGCCTAACCCCCAACTCCTCTGGGACTATCTAGTGCACGCGGGAATCCATTTTAGCCGCGTGGTGATGTGTTTGGTGGAAGTAGCAGGAGTAAGTACAAGAGTCACCGCCTTCTTTAGCACATGTGCCTCACAGTGCACAGCCTCTCACTGGCAGGCGTGCCACTACGGCTCCCGTGATTCGGCAGGAGGTGCGCGCCTACTCTCCAACTCCCCTGGGACTATCTAGTGCACCCGGGAATCCGTTTTGGCCGCGTGGTGAATGTGTTTCGTGGAAGTAGCAGGCGTGAGTACAAGGCTGACCCCTTCCTCTTGCACAGCCTCTCACTCTCACGCATGCCACTCCGTCGCCCGTGATTTTCCGGAGTTGCGCGTCTATTGCCGAGGTTCCCCTGGGTCTAGTGCACCTGGGATTTGATTTTGGTGGCGTTGTCATGCGTTTCGTTGAAGTGGCAGGCGTGAGTACAAGGCTCACCACCTTCTTTACCACATGTGCCTCATAGTGCACAGCCCCTCACTCGCAGGCGTGCCACCACGGCTCCCGTGACTTGCAGGAGGTGCGCGCCTAACCCCCAACTCCTCTGGGACTATCTAGTGCACGCGGGAATCCATTTTAGCCGCGTGGTGATGTGTTTGGTGGAAGTAGCAGGAGTAAGTACAAGAGTCACCGCCTTCTTTAGCACATGTGCCTCACAGTGCACAGCCTCTCACTGGCAGGCGTGCCACTACGGCTCCCGTGATTTGGCAGGAGCTGCGCGCCTACTCTCCAACTCCCCTGGGACTATCTAGTGCACCCGGGAATCCGTGTTGGCCGCGTGGTGATGTGTTTCGTGGAAGTAGCAGGGGTGAGTACAAGGCTGACCCCTTCCTCTTGCACAGCCTCTCACTCTCACGCATGCCACTCCGTCGCCCGTGATTTTCCGGAGTTGCACGTCTATTGCCGAGGTTCCCCTGGGTCTAGTGCACCTGGGATTTGATTTTGGTGGCGTTGTCATGCGTTTCGTGGAAGTGGCAGGCGTGAGTACAGGGCTCACCGCCTTCTTCAGCACATGTGCCTCATAGTGCACAGCCTCTCACTCGCAGGCGTGCCACCACGGCTCCCGTGACTTGCAGGAGGTGCGCGCCTAACCCCCAACTCCCCTGGGACTATCTAGTGCACGCGGGAATCCATTTTATTCGCGTGGTGATGTGTTTCGTGGAAGTAGCAGGCGTGAGTACAAGGCTGACCCCTTCCTCTTGCACAGCCTCTCACTCTCACGCATGCCACTCCGTCGCCCGTGATTTCCCGGAGTTGCGCGTCTATTGCCGAGGTTCCCTTGGGTCTAGTGCACCTGGGATTTGATTTTGGTGGCGTTGTCATGCGTTTCGTGGAAGTGGCAGGCGTGAGTACAAGGCTCACCGCCTTCTTTACCACATGTGCCTCATAGTGCACAGCCTCTCACTCGCAGGCGTGCCACCACGGCTCCCGTGACTTGCAGGAGGTGCGCGCCTAACCCCCAACTCCCCTGGGACTATCTAGTGCACGCGGGAATCCATTTTAGCCGCGTGGTGATGTGTTTGGTGGAGGTAGCAGGAGTAAGTACAAGAGTCACCGCCTTCTTTAGCACATGTGCCTCACAGTGCACAGCCTCTCACTGGCAGGCGTGCCACTACGGCTCCCGTGATTCGGCAGGAGGTGCGCGCCTACTCTCCAACTCCCCTGGGACTATCTAGTGCACCCGGGAATCCGTTTTGGCCGCGTGGTGAATGTGTTTCGTGGAAGTAGCAGGCGTGAGTACAAGGCTGACCCCTTCCTCTTGCACAGCCTCTCACTCTCACGCATGCCACTCCGTCGCCCGTGATTTTCCGGAGTTGCGCGTCTATTGCCGAGGTTCCCCTGGGTCTAGTGCACCTGGGATTTGATTTTGGTGGCGTTGTCATGCGTTTCGTTGAAGTGGCAGGCGTGAGTACAAGGCTCACCACCTTCTTTACCACATGTGCCTCATAGTGCACAGCCCCTCACTCGCAGGCGTGCCACCACGGCTCCCGTGACTTGCAGGAGGTGCGCGCCTAACCCCCAACTCCTCTGGGACTATCTAGTGCACGCGGGAATCCATTTTAGCCGCGTGGTGATGTGTTTGGTGGAAGTAGCAGGAGTAAGTACAAGAGTCACCGCCTTCTTTAGCACATGTGCCTCACAGTGCACAGCCTCTCACTGGCAGGCGTGCCACTACGGCTCCCGTGATTCGGCAGGAGGTGCGCGCCTACTCTCCAACTCCCCTGGGACTATCTAGTGCACCCGGGAATCCGTTTTGGCCGCGTGGTGAATGTGTTTCGTGGAAGTAGCAGGCGTGAGTACAAGGCTGACCCCTTCCTCTTGCACAGCCTCTCACTCTCACGCATGCCACTCCGTCGCCCGTGATTTTCCGGAGTTGCGCGTCTATTGCCGAGGTTCCCCTGGGTCTAGTGCACCTGGGATTTGATTTTGGTGGCGTTGTCATGCGTTTCGTTGAAGTGGCAGGCGTGAGTACAAGGCTCACCACCTTCTTTACCACATGTGCCTCATAGTGCACAGCCCCTCACTCGCAGGCGTGCCACCACGGCTCCCGTGACTTGCAGGAGGTGCGCGCCTAACCCCCAACTCCTCTGGGACTATCTAGTGCACGCGGGAATCCATTTTAGCCGCGTGGTGATGTGTTTGGTGGAAGTAGCAGGAGTAAGTACAAGAGTCACCGCCTTCTTTAGCACATGTGCCTCACAGTGCACAGCCTCTCACTGGCAGGCGTGCCACTACGGCTCCCGTGATTTGGCAGGAGCTGCGCGCCTACTCTCCAACTCCCCTGGGACTATCTAGTGCACCCGGGAATCCGTGTTGGCCGCGTGGTGATGTGTTTCGTGGAAGTAGCAGGGGTGAGTACAAGGCTGACCCCTTCCTCTTGCACAGCCTCTCACTCTCACGCATGCCACTCCGTCGCCCGTGATTTTCCGGAGTTGCACGTCTATTGCCGAGGTTCCCCTGGGTCTAGTGCACCTGGGATTTGATTTTGGTGGCGTTGTCATGCGTTTCGTGGAAGTGGCAGGCGTGAGTACAGGGCTCACCGCCTTCTTCAGCACATGTGCCTCATAGTGCACAGCCTCTCACTCGCAGGCGTGCCACCACGGCTCCCGTGACTTGCAGGAGGTGCGCGCCTAACCCCCAACTCCCCTGGGACTATCTAGTGCACGCGGGAATCCATTTTATTCGCGTGGTGATGTGTTTCGTGGAAGTAGCAGGCGTGAGTACAAGGCTGACCCCTTCCTCTTGCACAGCCTCTCACTCTCACGCATGCCACTCCGTCGCCCGTGATTTCCCGGAGTTGCGCGTCTATTGCCGAGGTTCCCTTGGGTCTAGTGCACCTGGGATTTGATTTTGGTGGCGTTGTCATGCGTTTCGTGGAAGTGGCAGGCGTGAGTACAAGGCTCACCGCCTTCTTTACCACATGTGCCTCATAGTGCACAGCCTCTCACTCGCAGGCGTGCCACCACGGCTCCCGTGACTTGCAGGAGGTGCGCGCCTAACCCCCAACTCCCCTGGGACTATCTAGTGCACGCGGGAATCCATTTTAGCCGCGTGGTGATGTGTTTGGTGGAGGTAGCAGGAGTAAGTACAAGAGTCACCGCCTTCTTTAGCACATGTGCCTCACAGTGCACAGCCTCTCACTGGCAGGCGTGCCACTACGGCTCCCGTGATTCGGCAGGAGGTGCGCGCCTACTCTCCAACTCCCCTGGGACTATCTAGTGCACCCGGGAATCCGTTTTGGCCGCGTGGTGAATGTGTTTCGTGGAAGTAGCAGGCGTGAGTACAAGGCTGACCCCTTCCTCTTGCACAGCCTCTCACTCTCACGCATGCCACTCCGTCGCCCGTGATTTTCCGGAGTTGCGCGTCTATTGCCGAGGTTCCCCTGGGTCTAGTGCACCTGGGATTTGATTTTGGTGGCGTTGTCATGCGTTTCGTTGAAGTGGCAGGCGTGAGTACAAGGCTCACCACCTTCTTTACCACATGTGCCTCATAGTGCACAGCCCCTCACTCGCAGGCGTGCCACCACGGCTCCCGTGACTTGCAGGAGGTGCGCGCCTAACCCCCAACTCCTCTGGGACTATCTAGTGCACGCGGGAATCCATTTTAGCCGCGTGGTGATGTGTTTGGTGGAAGTAGCAGGAGTAAGTACAAGAGTCACCGCCTTCTTTAGCACATGTGCCTCACAGTGCACAGCCTCTCACTGGCAGGCGTGCCACTACGGCTCCCGTGATTCGGCAGGAGGTGCGCGCCTACTCTCCAACTCCCCTGGGACTATCTAGTGCACCCGGGAATCCGTTTTGGCCGCGTGGTGAATGTGTTTCGTGGAAGTAGCAGGCGTGAGTACAAGGCTGACCCCTTCCTCTTGCACAGCCTCTCACTCTCACGCATGCCACTCCGTCGCCCGTGATTTTCCGGAGTTGCGCGTCTATTGCCGAGGTTCCCCTGGGTCTAGTGCACCTGGGATTTGATTTTGGTGGCGTTGTCATGCGTTTCGTTGAAGTGGCAGGCGTGAGTACAAGGCTCACCACCTTCTTTACCACATGTGCCTCATAGTGCACAGCCCCTCACTCGCAGGCGTGCCACCACGGCTCCCGTGACTTGCAGGAGGTGCGCGCCTAACCCCCAACTCCTCTGGGACTATCTAGTGCACGCGGGAATCCATTTTAGCCGCGTGGTGATGTGTTTGGTGGAAGTAGCAGGAGTAAGTACAAGAGTCACCGCCTTCTTTAGCACATGTGCCTCACAGTGCACAGCCTCTCACTGGCAGGCGTGCCACTACGGCTCCCGTGATTTGGCAGGAGCTGCGCGCCTACTCTCCAACTCCCCTGGGACTATCTAGTGCACCCGGGAATCCGTGTTGGCCGCGTGGTGATGTGTTTCGTGGAAGTAGCAGGGGTGAGTACAAGGCTGACCCCTTCCTCTTGCACAGCCTCTCACTCTCACGCATGCCACTCCGTCGCCCGTGATTTTCCGGAGTTGCACGTCTATTGCCGAGGTTCCCCTGGGTCTAGTGCACCTGGGATTTGATTTTGGTGGCGTTGTCATGCGTTTCGTGGAAGTGGCAGGCGTGAGTACAGGGCTCACCGCCTTCTTCAGCACATGTGCCTCATAGTGCACAGCCTCTCACTCGCAGGCGTGCCACCACGGCTCCCGTGACTTGCAGGAGGTGCGCGCCTAACCCCCAACTCCCCTGGGACTATCTAGTGCACGCGGGAATCCATTTTATTCGCGTGGTGATGTGTTTCGTGGAAGTAGCAGGCGTGAGTACAAGGCTGACCCCTTCCTCTTGCACAGCCTCTCACTCTCACGCATGCCACTCCGTCGCCCGTGATTTCCCGGAGTTGCGCGTCTATTGCCGAGGTTCCCTTGGGTCTAGTGCACCTGGGATTTGATTTTGGTGGCGTTGTCATGCGTTTCGTGGAAGTGGCAGGCGTGAGTACAAGGCTCACCGCCTTCTTTACCACATGTGCCTCATAGTGCACAGCCTCTCACTCGCAGGCGTGCCACCACGGCTCCCGTGACTTGCAGGAGGTGCGCGCCTAACCCCCAACTCCCCTGGGACTATCTAGTGCACGCGGGAATCCATTTTAGCCGCGTGGTGATGTGTTTGGTGGAGGTAGCAGGAGTAAGTACAAGAGTCACCGCCTTCTTTAGCACATGTGCCTCACAGTGCACAGCCTCTCACTGGCAGGCGTGCCACTACGGCTCCCGTGATTCGGCAGGAGGTGCGCGCCTACTCTCCAACTCCCCTGGGACTATCTAGTGCACCCGGGAATCCGTTTTGGCCGCGTGGTGAATGTGTTTCGTGGAAGTAGCAGGCGTGAGTACAAGGCTGACCCCTTCCTCTTGCACAGCCTCTCACTCTCACGCATGCCACTCCGTCGCCCGTGATTTTCCGGAGTTGCGCGTCTATTGCCGAGGTTCCCCTGGGTCTAGTGCACCTGGGATTTGATTTTGGTGGCGTTGTCATGCGTTTCGTTGAAGTGGCAGGCGTGAGTACAAGGCTCACCACCTTCTTTACCACATGTGCCTCATAGTGCACAGCCCCTCACTCGCAGGCGTGCCACCACGGCTCCCGTGACTTGCAGGAGGTGCGCGCCTAACCCCCAACTCCTCTGGGACTATCTAGTGCACGCGGGAATCCATTTTAGCCGCGTGGTGATGTGTTTGGTGGAAGTAGCAGGAGTAAGTACAAGAGTCACCGCCTTCTTTAGCACATGTGCCTCACAGTGCACAGCCTCTCACTGGCAGGCGTGCCACTACGGCTCCCGTGATTCGGCAGGAGGTGCGCGCCTACTCTCCAACTCCCCTGGGACTATCTAGTGCACCCGGGAATCCGTTTTGGCCGCGTGGTGAATGTGTTTCCTGGAAGTAGCAGGCGTGAGTACAAGGCTGACCCCTTCCTCTTGCACAGCCTCTCACTCTCACGCATGCCACTCCGTCGCCCGTGATTTTCCGGAGTTGCGCGTCTATTGCCGAGGTTCCCCTGGGTCTAGTGCACCTGGGATTTGATTTTGGTGGCGTTGTCATGCGTTTCGTTGAAGTGGCAGGCGTGAGTACAAGGCTCACCACCTTCTTTACCACATGTGCCTCATAGTGCACAGCCCCTCACTCGCAGGCGTGCCACCACGGCTCCCGTGACTTGCAGGAGGTGCGCGCCTAACCCCCAACTCCTCTGGGACTATCTAGTGCACGCGGGAATCCATTTTAGCCGCGTGGTGATGTGTTTGGTGGAAGTAGCAGGAGTAAGTACAAGAGTCACCGCCTTCTTTAGCACATGTGCCTCACAGTGCACAGCCTCTCACTGGCAGGCGTGCCACTACGGCTCCCGTGATTTGGCAGGAGCTGCGCGCCTACTCTCCAACTCCCCTGGGACTATCTAGTGCACCCGGGAATCCGTGTTGGCCGCGTGGTGATGTGTTTCGTGGAAGTAGCAGGGGTGAGTACAAGGCTGACCCCTTCCTCTTGCACAGCCTCTCACTCTCACGCATGCCACTCCGTCGCCCGTGATTTTCCGGAGTTGCACGTCTATTGCCGAGGTTCCCCTGGGTCTAGTGCACCTGGGATTTGATTTTGGTGGCGTTGTCATGCGTTTCGTGGAAGTGGCAGGCGTGAGTACAGGGCTCACCGCCTTCTTCAGCACATGTGCCTCATAGTGCACAGCCTCTCACTCGCAGGCGTGCCACCACGGCTCCCGTGACTTGCAGGAGGTGCGCGCCTAACCCCCAACTCCCCTGGGACTATCTAGTGCACGCGGGAATCCATTTTATTCGCGTGGTGATGTGTTTCGTGGAAGTAGCAGGCGTGAGTACAAGGCTGACCCCTTCCTCTTGCACAGCCTCTCACTCTCACGCATGCCACTCCGTCGCCCGTGATTTCCCGGAGTTGCGCGTCTATTGCCGAGGTTCCCTTGGGTCTAGTGCACCTGGGATTTGATTTTGGTGGCGTTGTCATGCGTTTCGTGGAAGTGGCAGGCGTGAGTACAAGGCTCACCGCCTTCTTTACCACATGTGCCTCATAGTGCACAGCCTCTCACTCGCAGGCGTGCCACCACGGCTCCCGTGACTTGCAGGAGGTGCGCGCCTAACCCCCAACTCCCCTGGGACTATCTAGTGCACGCGGGAATCCATTTTAGCCGCGTGGTGATGTGTTTGGTGGAGGTAGCAGGAGTAAGTACAAGAGTCACCGCCTTCTTTAGCACA
Organism: Stylophora pistillata; assembly: GCF_964205215.1. Classification (NCBI taxonomy): domain Eukaryota; kingdom Metazoa; phylum Cnidaria; class Anthozoa; order Scleractinia; family Pocilloporidae; genus Stylophora; species Stylophora pistillata. Next base: position 14,279 of record NW_028290956.1, read on the forward strand.
TGTGCCTCACAGTGCACAGCCTCTCACTGGCAGGCGTGCCACTACGGCTCCCGTGATTCGGCAGGAGGTGCGCGCCTACTCTCCAACTCCCCTGGGACTATCTAGTGCACCCGGGAATCCGTTTTGGCCGCGTGGTGAATGTGTTTCGTGGAAGTAGCAGGCGTAAGTACAAGGCTGACCCCTTCCTCTTGCACAGCCTCTCACTCTCACGCATGCCACTCCGTCGCCCGTGATTTTCCGGAGTTGCGCGTCTATTGCCGAGGTTCCCCTGGGTCTAGTGCACCTGGGATTTGATTTTGGTGGCGTTGTCATGCGTTTCGTTGAAGTGGCAGGCGTGAGTACAAGGCTCACCACCTTCTTTACCACATGTGCCTCATAGTGCACAGCCCCTCACTCGCAGGCGTGCCACCACGGCTCCCGTGACTTGCAGGAGGTGCGCGCCTAACCCCCAACTCCTCTGGGACTATCTAGTGCACGCGGGAATCCATTTTAGCCGCGTGGTGATGTGTTTGGTGGAAGTAGCAGGAGTAAGTACAAGAGTCACCGCCTTCTTTAGCACATGTGCCTCACAGTGCACAGCCTCTCACTGGCAGGCGTGCCACTACGGCTCCCGTGATTCGGCAGGAGGTGCGCGCCTACTCTCCAACTCCCCTGGGACTATCTAGTGCACCCGGGAATCCGTTTTGGCCGCGTGGTGAATGTGTTTCGTGGAAGTAGCAGGCGTGAGTACAAGGCTGACCCCTTCCTCTTGCACAGCCTCTCACTCTCACGCATGCCACTCCGTCGCCCGTGATTTTCCGGAGTTGCGCGTCTATTGCCGAGGTTCCCCTGGGTCTAGTGCACCTGGGATTTGATTTTGGTGGCGTTGTCATGCGTTTCGTTGAAGTGGCAGGCGTGAGTACAAGGCTCACCACCTTCTTTACCACATGTGCCTCATAGTGCACAGCCCCTCACTCGCAGGCGTGCCACCACGGCTCCCGTGACTTGCAGGAGGTGCGCGCCTAACCCCCAACTCCTCTGGGACTATCTAGTGCACGCGGGAATCCATTTTAGCCGCGTGGTGATGTGTTTGGTGGAAGTAGCAGGAGTAAGTACAAGAGTCACCGCCTTCTTTAGCACATGTGCCTCACAGTGCACAGCCTCTCACTGGCAGGCGTGCCACTACGGCTCCCGTGATTTGGCAGGAGCTGCGCGCCTACTCTCCAACTCCCCTGGGACTATCTAGTGCACCCGGGAATCCGTGTTGGCCGCGTGGTGATGTGTTTCGTGGAAGTAGCAGGGGTGAGTACAAGGCTGACCCCTTCCTCTTGCACAGCCTCTCACTCTCACGCATGCCACTCCGTCGCCCGTGATTTTCCGGAGTTGCACGTCTATTGCCGAGGTTCCCCTGGGTCTAGTGCACCTGGGATTTGATTTTGGTGGCGTTGTCATGCGTTTCGTGGAAGTGGCAGGCGTGAGTACAGGGCTCACCGCCTTCTTCAGCACATGTGCCTCATAGTGCACAGCCTCTCACTCGCAGGCGTGCCACCACGGCTCCCGTGACTTGCAGGAGGTGCGCGCCTAACCCCCAACTCCCCTGGGACTATCTAGTGCACGCGGGAATCCATTTTATTCGCGTGGTGATGTGTTTCGTGGAAGTAGCAGGCGTGAGTACAAGGCTGACCCCTTCCTCTTGCACAGCCTCTCACTCTCACGCATGCCACTCCGTCGCCCGTGATTTCCCGGAGTTGCGCGTCTATTGCCGAGGTTCCCTTGGGTCTAGTGCACCTGGGATTTGATTTTGGTGGCGTTGTCATGCGTTTCGTGGAAGTGGCAGGCGTGAGTACAAGGCTCACCGCCTTCTTTACCACATGTGCCTCATAGTGCACAGCCTCTCACTCGCAGGCGTGCCACCACGGCTCCCGTGACTTGCAGGAGGTGCGCGCCTAACCCCCAACTCCCCTGGGACTATCTAGTGCACGCGGGAATCCATTTTAGCCGCGTGGTGATGTGTTTGGTGGAGGTAGCAGGAGTAAGTACAAGAGTCACCGCCTTCTTTAGCACATGTGCCTCACAGTGCACAGCCTCTCACTGGCAGGCGTGCCACTACGGCTCCCGTGATTCGGCAGGAGGTGCGCGCCTACTCTCCAACTCCCCTGGGACTATCTAGTGCACCCGGGAATCCGTTTTGGCCGCGTGGTGAATGTGTTTCGTGGAAGTAGCAGGCGTGAGTACAAGGCTGACCCCTTCCTCTTGCACAGCCTCTCACTCTCACGCATGCCACTCCGTCGCCCGTGATTTTCCGGAGTTGCGCGTCTATTGCCGAGGTTCCCCTGGGTCTAGTGCACCTGGGATTTGATTTTGGTGGCGTTGTCATGCGTTTCGTTGAAGTGGCAGGCGTGAGTACAAGGCTCACCACCTTCTTTACCACATGTGCCTCATAGTGCACAGCCCCTCACTCGCAGGCGTGCCACCACGGCTCCCGTGACTTGCAGGAGGTGCGCGCCTAACCCCCAACTCCTCTGGGACTATCTAGTGCACGCGGGAATCCATTTTAGCCGCGTGGTGATGTGTTTGGTGGAAGTAGCAGGAGTAAGTACAAGAGTCACCGCCTTCTTTAGCACATGTGCCTCACAGTGCACAGCCTCTCACTGGCAGGCGTGCCACTACGGCTCCCGTGATTCGGCAGGAGGTGCGCGCCTACTCTCCAACTCCCCTGGGACTATCTAGTGCACCCGGGAATCCGTTTTGGCCGCGTGGTGAATGTGTTTCGTGGAAGTAGCAGGCGTGAGTACAAGGCTGACCCCTTCCTCTTGCACAGCCTCTCACTCTCACGCATGCCACTCCGTCGCCCGTGATTTTCCGGAGTTGCGCGTCTATTGCCGAGGTTCCCCTGGGTCTAGTGCACCTGGGATTTGATTTTGGTGGCGTTGTCATGCGTTTCGTTGAAGTGGCAGGCGTGAGTACAAGGCTCACCACCTTCTTTACCACATGTGCCTCATAGTGCACAGCCCCTCACTCGCAGGCGTGCCACCACGGCTCCCGTGACTTGCAGGAGGTGCGCGCCTAACCCCCAACTCCTCTGGGACTATCTAGTGCACGCGGGAATCCATTTTAGCCGCGTGGTGATGTGTTTGGTGGAAGTAGCAGGAGTAAGTACAAGAGTCACCGCCTTCTTTAGCACATGTGCCTCACAGTGCACAGCCTCTCACTGGCAGGCGTGCCACTACGGCTCCCGTGATTTGGCAGGAGCTGCGCGCCTACTCTCCAACTCCCCTGGGACTATCTAGTGCACCCGGGAATCCGTGTTGGCCGCGTGGTGATGTGTTTCGTGGAAGTAGCAGGGGTGAGTACAAGGCTGACCCCTTCCTCTTGCACAGCCTCTCACTCTCACGCATGCCACTCCGTCGCCCGTGATTTTCCGGAGTTGCACGTCTATTGCCGAGGTTCCCCTGGGTCTAGTGCACCTGGGATTTGATTTTGGTGGCGTTGTCATGCGTTTCGTGGAAGTGGCAGGCGTGAGTACAGGGCTCACCGCCTTCTTCAGCACATGTGCCTCATAGTGCACAGCCTCTCACTCGCAGGCGTGCCACCACGGCTCCCGTGACTTGCAGGAGGTGCGCGCCTAACCCCCAACTCCCCTGGGACTATCTAGTGCACGCGGGAATCCATTTTATTCGCGTGGTGATGTGTTTCGTGGAAGTAGCAGGCGTGAGTACAAGGCTGACCCCTTCCTCTTGCACAGCCTCTCACTCTCACGCATGCCACTCCGTCGCCCGTGATTTCCCGGAGTTGCGCGTCTATTGCCGAGGTTCCCTTGGGTCTAGTGCACCTGGGATTTGATTTTGGTGGCGTTGTCATGCGTTTCGTGGAAGTGGCAGGCGTGAGTACAAGGCTCACCGCCTTCTTTACCACATGTGCCTCATAGTGCACAGCCTCTCACTCGCAGGCGTGCCACCACGGCTCCCGTGACTTGCAGGAGGTGCGCGCCTAACCCCCAACTCCCCTGGGACTATCTAGTGCACGCGGGAATCCATTTTAGCCGCGTGGTGATGTGTTTGGTGGAGGTAGCAGGAGTAAGTACAAGAGTCACCGCCTTCTTTAGCACATGTGCCTCACAGTGCACAGCCTCTCACTGGCAGGCGTGCCACTACGGCTCCCGTGATTCGGCAGGAGGTGCGCGCCTACCCTCCAACTCCCCTGGGACTATCTAGTGCACCCGGGAATCCGTTTTGGCCGCGTGGTGAATGTGTTTCGTGGAAGTAGCAGGCGTGAGTACAAGGCTGACCCCTTCCTCTTGCACAGCCTCTCACTCTCACGCATGCCACTCCGTCGCCCGTGATTTTCCGGAGTTGCGCGTCTATTGCCGAGGTTCCCCTGGGTCTAGTGCACCTGGGATTTGATTTTGGTGGCGTTGTCATGCGTTTCGTTGAAGTGGCAGGCGTGAGTACAAGGCTCACCACCTTCTTTACCACATGTGCCTCATAGTGCACAGCCCCTCACTCGCAGGCGTGCCACCACGGCTCCCGTGACTTGCAGGAGGTGCGCGCCTAACCCCCAACTCCTCTGGGACTATCTAGTGCACGCGGGAATCCATTTTAGCCGCGTGGTGATGTGTTTGGTGGAAGTAGCAGGAGTAAGTACAAGAGTCACCGCCTTCTTTAGCACATGTGCCTCACAGTGCACAGCCTCTCACTGGCAGGCGTGCCACTACGGCTCCCGTGATTCGGCAGGAGGTGCGCGCCTACTCTCCAACTCCCCTGGGACTATCTAGTGCACCCGGGAATCCGTTTTGGCCGCGTGGTGAATGTGTTTCGTGGAAGTAGCAGGCGTGAGTACAAGGCTGACCCCTTCCTCTTGCACAGCCTCTCACTCTCACGCATGCCACTCCGTCGCCCGTGATTTTCCGGAGTTGCGCGTCTATTGCCGAGGTTCCCCTGGGTCTAGTGCACCTGGGATTTGATTTTGGTGGCGTTGTCATGCGTTTCGTTGAAGTGGCAGGCGTGAGTACAAGGCTCACCACCTTCTTTACCACATGTGCCTCATAGTGCACAGCCCCTCACTCGCAGGCGTGCCACCACGGCTCCCGTGACTTGCAGGAGGTGCGCGCCTAACCCCCAACTCCTCTGGGACTATCTAGTGCACGCGGGAATCCATTTTAGCCGCGTGGTGATGTGTTTGGTGGAAGTAGCAGGAGTAAGTACAAGAGTCACCGCCTTCTTTAGCACATGTGCCTCACAGTGCACAGCCTCTCACTGGCAGGCGTGCCACTACGGCTCCCGTGATTTGGCAGGAGCTGCGCGCCTACTCTCCAACTCCCCTGGGACTATCTAGTGCACCCGGGAATCCGTGTTGGCCGCGTGGTGATGTGTTTCGTGGAAGTAGCAGGGGTGAGTACAAGGCTGACCCCTTCCTCTTGCACAGCCTCTCACTCTCACGCATGCCACTCCGTCGCCCGTGATTTTCCGGAGTTGCACGTCTATTGCCGAGGTTCCCCTGGGTCTAGTGCACCTGGGATTTGATTTTGGTGGCGTTGTCATGCGTTTCGTGGAAGTGGCAGGCGTGAGTACAGGGCTCACCGCCTTCTTCAGCACATGTGCCTCATAGTGCACAGCCTCTCACTCGCAGGCGTGCCACCACGGCTCCCGTGACTTGCAGGAGGTGCGCGCCTAACCCCCAACTCCCCTGGGACTATCTAGTGCACGCGGGAATCCATTTTATTCGCGTGGTGATGTGTTTCGTGGAAGTAGCAGGCGTGAGTACAAGGCTGACCCCTTCCTCTTGCACAGCCTCTCACTCTCACGCATGCCACTCCGTCGCCCGTGATTTCCCGGAGTTGCGCGTCTATTGCCGAGGTTCCCTTGGGTCTAGTGCACCTGGGATTTGATTTTGGTGGCGTTGTCATGCGTTTCGTGGAAGTGGCAGGCGTGAGTACAAGGCTCACCGCCTTCTTTACCACATGTGCCTCATAGTGCACAGCCTCTCACTCGCAGGCGTGCCACCACGGCTCCCGTGACTTGCAGGAGGTGCGCGCCTAACCCCCAACTCCCCTGGGACTATCTAGTGCACGCGGGAATCCATTTTAGCCGCGTGGTGATGTGTTTGGTGGAGGTAGCAGGAGTAAGTACAAGAGTCACCGCCTTCTTTAGCACATGTGCCTCACAGTGCACAGCCTCTCACTGGCAGGCGTGCCACTACGGCTCCCGTGATTCGGCAGGAGGTGCGCGCCTACTCTCCAACTCCCCTGGGACTATCTAGTGCACCCGGGAATCCGTTTTGGCCGCGTGGTGAATGTGTTTCGTGGAAGTAGCAGGCGTGAGTACAAGGCTGACCCCTTCCTCTTGCACAGCCTCTCACTCTCACGCATGCCACTCCGTCGCCCGTGATTTTCCGGAGTTGCGCGTCTATTGCCGAGGTTCCCCTGGGTCTAGTGCACCTGGGATTTGATTTTGGTGGCGTTGTCATGCGTTTCGTTGAAGTGGCAGGCGTGAGTACAAGGCTCACCACCTTCTTTACCACATGTGCCTCATAGTGCACAGCCCCTCACTCGCAGGCGTGCCACCACGGCTCCCGTGACTTGCAGGAGGTGCGCGCCTAACCCCCAACTCCTCTGGGACTATCTAGTGCACGCGGGAATCCATTTTAGCCGCGTGGTGATGTGTTTGGTGGAAGTAGCAGGAGTAAGTACAAGAGTCACCGCCTTCTTTAGCACATGTGCCTCACAGTGCACAGCCTCTCACTGGCAGGCGTGCCACTACGGCTCCCGTGATTTGGCAGGAGCTGCGCGCCTACTCTCCAACTCCCCTGGGACTATCTAGTGCACCCGGGAATCCGTGTTGGCCGCGTGGTGATGTGTTTCGTGGAAGTAGCAGGGGTGAGTACAAGGCTGACCCCTTCCTCTTGCACAGCCTCTCACTCTCACGCATGCCACTCCGTCGCCCGTGATTTTCCGGAGTTGCACGTCTATTGCCGAGGTTCCCCTGGGTCTAGTGCACCTGGGATTTGATTTTGGTGGCGTTGTCATGCGTTTCGTGGAAGTGGCAGGCGTGAGTACAGGGCTCACCGCCTTCTTCAGCACATGTGCCTCATAGTGCACAGCCTCTCACTCGCAGGCGTGCCACCACGGCTCCCGTGACTTGCAGGAGGTGCGCGCCTAACCCCCAACTCCCCTGGGACTATCTAGTGCACGCGGGAATCCATTTTATTCGCGTGGTGATGTGTTTCGTGGAAGTAGCAGGCGTGAGTACAAGGCTGACCCCTTCCTCTTGCACAGCCTCTCACTCTCACGCATGCCACTCCGTCGCCCGTGATTTCCCGGAGTTGCGCGTCTATTGCCGAGGTTCCCTTGGGTCTAGTGCACCTGGGATTTGATTTTGGTGGCGTTGTCATGCGTTTCGTGGAAGTGGCAGGCGTGAGTACAAGGCTCACCGCCTTCTTTACCACATGTGCCTCATAGTGCACAGCCTCTCACTCGCAGGCGTGCCACCACGGCTCCCGTGACTTGCAGGAGGTGCGCGCCTAACCCCCAACTCCCCTGGGACTATCTAGTGCACGCGGGAATCCATTTTAGCCGCGTGGTGATGTGTTTGGTGGAGGTAGCAGGAGTAAGTACAAGAGTCACCGCCTTCTTTAGCACATGTGCCTCACAGTGCACAGCCTCTCACTGGCAGGCGTGCCACTACGGCTCCCGTGATTCGGCAGGAGGTGCGCGCCTACTCTCCAACTCCCCTGGGACTATCTAGTGCACCCGGGAATCCGTTTTGGCCGCGTGGTGAATGTGTTTCGTGGAAGTAGCAGGCGTGAGTACAAGGCTGACCCCTTCCTCTTGCACAGCCTCTCACTCTCACGCATGCCACTCCGTCGCCCGTGATTTTCCGGAGTTGCGCGTCTATTGCCGAGGTTCCCCTGGGTCTAGTGCACCTGGGATTTGATTTTGGTGGCGTTGTCATGCGTTTCGTTGAAGTGGCAGGCGTGAGTACAAGGCTCACCACCTTCTTTACCACATGTGCCTCATAGTGCACAGCCCCTCACTCGCAGGCGTGCCACCACGGCTCCCGTGACTTGCAGGAGGTGCGCGCCTAACCCCCAACTCCTCTGGGACTATCTAGTGCACGCGGGAATCCATTTTAGCCGCGTGGTGATGTGTTTGGTGGAAGTAGCAGGAGTAAGTACAAGAGTCACCGCCTTCTTTAGCACATGTGCCTCACAGTGCACAGCCTCTCACTGGCAGGCGTGCCACTACGGCTCCCGTGATTTGGCAGGAGCTGCGCGCCTACTCTCCAACTCCCCTGGGACTATCTAGTGCACCCGGGAATCCGTGTTGGCCGCGTGGTGATGTGTTTCGTGGAAGTAGCAGGGGTGAGTACAAGGCTGACCCCTTCCTCTTGCACAGCCTCTCACTCTCACGCATGCCACTCCGTCGCCCGTGATTTTCCGGAGTTGCACGTCTATTGCCGAGGTTCCCCTGGGTCTAGTGCACCTGGGATTTGATTTTGGTGGCGTTGTCATGCGTTTCGTGGAAGTGGCAGGCGTGAGTACAGGGCTCACCGCCTTCTTCAGCACATGTGCCTCATAGTGCACAGCCTCTCACTCGCAGGCGTGCCACCACGGCTCCCGTGACTTGCAGGAGGTGCGCGCCTAACCCCCAACTCCCCTGGGACTATCTAGTGCACGCGGGAATCCATTTTATTCGCGTGGTGATGTGTTTCGTGGAAGTAGCAGGCGTGAGTACAAGGCTGACCCCTTCCTCTTGCACAGCCTCTCACTCTCACGCATGCCACTCCGTCGCCCGTGATTTCCCGGAGTTGCGCGTCTATTGCCGAGGTTCCCTTGGGTCTAGTGCACCTGGGATTTGATTTTGGTGGCGTTGTCATGCGTTTCGTGGAAGTGGCAGGCGTGAGTACAAGGCTCACCGCCTTCTTTACCACATGTGCCTCATAGTGCACAGCCTCTCACTCGCAGGCGTGCCACCACGGCTCCCGTGACTTGCAGGAGGTGCGCGCCTAACCCCCAACTCCCCTGGGACTATCTAGTGCACGCGGGAATCCATTTTAGCCGCGTGGTGATGTGTTTGGTGGAGGTAGCAGGAGTAAGTACAAGAGTCACCGCCTTCTTTAGCACATGTGCCTCACAGTGCACAGCCTCTCACTGGCAGGCGTGCCACTACGGCTCCCGTGATTCGGCAGGAGGTGCGCGCCTACTCTCCAACTCCCCTGGGACTATCTAGTGCACCCGGGAATCCGTTTTGGCCGCGTGGTGAATGTGTTTCGTGGAAGTAGCAGGCGTGAGTACAAGGCTGACCCCTTCCTCTTGCACAGCCTCTCACTCTCACGCATGCCACTCCGTCGCCCGTGATTTTCCGGAGTTGCGCGTCTATTGCCGAGGTTCCCCTGGGTCTAGTGCACCTGGGATTTGATTTTGGTGGCGTTGTCATGCGTTTCGTTGAAGTGGCAGGCGTGAGTACAAGGCTCACCACCTTCTTTACCACATGTGCCTCATAGTGCACAGCCCCTCACTCGCAGGCGTGCCACCACGGCTCCCGTGACTTGCAGGAGGTGCGCGCCTAACCCCCAACTCCTCTGGGACTATCTAGTGCACGCGGGAATCCATTTTAGCCGCGTGGTGATGTGTTTGGTGGAAGTAGCAGGAGTAAGTACAAGAGTCACCGCCTTCTTTAGCACATGTGCCTCACAGTGCACAGCCTCTCACTGGCAGGCGTGCCACTACGGCTCCCGTGATTCGGCAGGAGGTGCGCGCCTACTCTCCAACTCCCCTGGGACTATCTAGTGCACCCGGGAATCCGTTTTGGCCGCGTGGTGAATGTGTTTCGTGGAAGTAGCAGGCGTGAGTACAAGGCTGACCCCTTCCTCTTGCACAGCCTCTCACTCTCACGCATGCCACTCCGTCGCCCGTGATTTTCCGGAGTTGCGCGTCTATTGCCGAGGTTCCCCTGGGTCTAGTGCACCTGGGATTTGATTTTGGTGGCGTTGTCATGCGTTTCGTTGAAGTGGCAGGCGTGAGTACAAGGCTCACCACCTTCTTTACCACATGTGCCTCATAGTGCACAGCCCCTCACTCGCAGGCGTGCCACCACGGCTCCCGTGACTTGCAGGAGGTGCGCGCCTAACCCCCAACTCCTCTGGGACTATCTAGTGCACGCGGGAATCCATTTTAGCCGCGTGGTGATGTGTTTGGTGGAAGTAGCAGGAGTAAGTACAAGAGTCACCGCCTTCTTTAGCACATGTGCCTCACAGTGCACAGCCTCTCACTGGCAGGCGTGCCACTACGGCTCCCGTGATTTGGCAGGAGCTGCGCGCCTACTCTCCAACTCCCCTGGGACTATCTAGTGCACCCGGGAATCCGTGTTGGCCGCGTGGTGATGTGTTTCGTGGAAGTAGCAGGGGTGAGTACAAGGCTGACCCCTTCCTCTTGCACAGCCTCTCACTCTCACGCATGCCACTCCGTCGCCCGTGATTTTCCGGAGTTGCACGTCTATTGCCGAGGTTCCCCTGGGTCTAGTGCACCTGGGATTTGATTTTGGTGGCGTTGTCATGCGTTTCGTGGAAGTGGCAGGCGTGAGTACAGGGCTCACCGCCTTCTTCAGCACATGTGCCTCATAGTGCACAGCCTCTCACTCGCAGGCGTGCCACCACGGCTCCCGTGACTTGCAGGAGGTGCGCGCCTAACCCCCAACTCCCCTGGGACTATCTAGTGCACGCGGGAATCCATTTTATTCGCGTGGTGATGTGTTTCGTGGAAGTAGCAGGCGTGAGTACAAGGCTGACCCCTTCCTCTTGCACAGCCTCTCACTCTCACGCATGCCACTCCGTCGCCCGTGATTTCCCGGAGTTGCGCGTCTATTGCCGAGGTTCCCTTGGGTCTAGTGCACCTGGGATTTGATTTTGGTGGCGTTGTCATGCGTTTCGTGGAAGTGGCAGGCGTGAGTACAAGGCTCACCGCCTTCTTTACCACATGTGCCTCATAGTGCACAGCCTCTCACTCGCAGGCGTGCCACCACGGCTCCCGTGACTTGCAGGAGGTGCGCGCCTAACCCCCAACTCCCCTGGGACTATCTAGTGCACGCGGGAATCCATTTTAGCCGCGTGGTGATGTGTTTGGTGGAGGTAGCAGGAGTAAGTACAAGAGTCACCGCCTTCTTTAGCACATGTGCCTCACAGTGCACAGCCTCTCACTGGCAGGCGTGCCACTACGGCTCCCGTGATTCGGCAGGAGGTGCGCGCCTACTCTCCAACTCCCCTGGGACTATCTAGTGCACCCGGGAATCCGTTTTGGCCGCGTGGTGAATGTGTTTCGTGGAAGTAGCAGGCGTGAGTACAAGGCTGACCCCTTCCTCTTGCACAGCCTCTCACTCTCACGCATGCCACTCCGTCGCCCGTGATTTTCCGGAGTTGCGCGTCTATTGCCGAGGTTCCCCTGGGTCTAGTGCACCTGGGATTTGATTTTGGTGGCGTTGTCATGCGTTTCGTTGAAGTGGCAGGCGTGAGTACAAGGCTCACCACCTTCTTTACCACATGTGCCTCATAGTGCACAGCCCCTCACTCGCAGGCGTGCCACCACGGCTCCCGTGACTTGCAGGAGGTGCGCGCCTAACCCCCAACTCCTCTGGGACTATCTAGTGCACGCGGGAATCCATTTTAGCCGCGTGGTGATGTGTTTGGTGGAAGTAGCAGGAGTAAGTACAAGAGTCACCGCCTTCTTTAGCACATGTGCCTCACAGTGCACAGCCTCTCACTGGCAGGCGTGCCACTACGGCTCCCGTGATTTGGCAGGAGCTGCGCGCCTACTCTCCAACTCCCCTGGGACTATCTAGTGCACCCGGGAATCCGTGTTGGCCGCGTGGTGATGTGTTTCGTGGAAGTAGCAGGGGTGAGTACAAGGCTGACCCCTTCCTCTTGCACAGCCTCTCACTCTCACGCATGCCACTCCGTCGCCCGTGATTTTCCGGAGTTGCACGTCTATTGCCGAGGTTCCCCTGGGTCTAGTGCACCTGGGATTTGATTTTGGTGGCGTTGTCATGCGTTTCGTGGAAGTGGCAGGCGTGAGTACAGGGCTCACCGCCTTCTTCAGCACATGTGCCTCATAGTGCACAGCCTCTCACTCGCAGGCGTGCCACCACGGCTCCCGTGACTTGCAGGAGGTGCGCGCCTAACCCCCAACTCCCCTGGGACTATCTAGTGCACGCGGGAATCCATTTTATTCGCGTGGTGATGTGTTTCGTGGAAGTAGCAGGCGTGAGTACAAGGCTGACCCCTTCCTCTTGCACAGCCTCTCACTCTCACGCATGCCACTCCGTCGCCCGTGATTTCCCGGAGTTGCGCGTCTATTGCCGAGGTTCCCTTGGGTCTAGTGCACCTGGGATTTGATTTTGGTGGCGTTGTCATGCGTTTCGTGGAAGTGGCAGGCGTGAGTACAAGGCTCACCGCCTTCTTTACCACATGTGCCTCATAGTGCACAGCCTCTCACTCGCAGGCGTGCCACCACGGCTCCCGTGACTTGCAGGAGGTGCGCGCCTAACCCCCAACTCCCCTGGGACTATCTAGTGCACGCGGGAATCCATTTTAGCCGCGTGGTGATGTGTTTGGTGGAGGTAGCAGGAGTAAGTACAAGAGTCACCGCCTTCTTTAGCACATGTGCCTCACAGTGCACAGCCTCTCACTGGCAGGCGTGCCACTACGGCTCCCGTGATTCGGCAGGAGGTGCGCGCCTACTCTCCAACTCCCCTGGGACTATCTAGTGCACCCGGGAATCCGTTTTGGCCGCGTGGTGAATGTGTTTCGTGGAAGTAGCAGGCGTGAGTACAAGGCTGACCCCTTCCTCTTGCACAGCCTCTCACTCTCACGCATGCCACTCCGTCGCCCGTGATTTTCCGGAGTTGCGCGTCTATTGCCGAGGTTCCCCTGGGTCTAGTGCACCTGGGATTTGATTTTGGTGGCGTTGTCATGCGTTTCGTTGAAGTGGCAGGCGTGAGTACAAGGCTCACCACCTTCTTTACCACATGTGCCTCATAGTGCACAGCCCCTCACTCGCAGGCGTGCCACCACGGCTCCCGTGACTTGCAGGAGGTGCGCGCCTAACCCCCAACTCCTCTGGGACTATCTAGTGCACGCGGGAATCCATTTTAGCCGCGTGGTGATGTGTTTGGTGGAAGTAGCAGGAGTAAGTACAAGAGTCACCGCCTTCTTTAGCACATGTGCCTCACAGTGCACAGCCTCTCACTGGCAGGCGTGCCACTACGGCTCCCGTGATTCGGCAGGAGGTGCGCGCCTACTCTCCAACTCCCCTGGGACTATCTAGTGCACCCGGGAATCCGTTTTGGCCGCGTGGTGAATGTGTTTCGTGGAAGTAGCAGGCGTGAGTACAAGGCTGACCCCTTCCTCTTGCACAGCCTCTCACTCTCACGCATGCCACTCCGTCGCCCGTGATTTTCCGGAGTTGCGCGTCTATTGCCGAGGTTCCCCTGGGTCTAGTGCACCTGGGATTTGATTTTGGTGGCGTTGTCATGCGTTTCGTTGAAGTGGCAGGCGTGAGTACAAGGCTCACCACCTTCTTTACCACATGTGCCTCATAGTGCACAGCCCCTCACTCGCAGGCGTGCCACCACGGCTCCCGTGACTTGCAGGAGGTGCGCGCCTAACCCCCAACTCCTCTGGGACTATCTAGTGCACGCGGGAATCCATTTTAGCCGCGTGGTGATGTGTTTGGTGGAAGTAGCAGGAGTAAGTACAAGAGTCACCGCCTTCTTTAGCACATGTGCCTCACAGTGCACAGCCTCTCACTGGCAGGCGTGCCACTACGGCTCCCGTGATTTGGCAGGAGCTGCGCGCCTACTCTCCAACTCCCCTGGGACTATCTAGTGCACCCGGGAATCCGTGTTGGCCGCGTGGTGATGTGTTTCGTGGAAGTAGCAGGGGTGAGTACAAGGCTGACCCCTTCCTCTTGCACAGCCTCTCACTCTCACGCATGCCACTCCGTCGCCCGTGATTTTCCGGAGTTGCACGTCTATTGCCGAGGTTCCCCTGGGTCTAGTGCACCTGGGATTTGATTTTGGTGGCGTTGTCATGCGTTTCGTGGAAGTGGCAGGCGTGAGTACAGGGCTCACCGCCTTCTTCAGCACATGTGCCTCATAGTGCACAGCCTCTCACTCGCAGGCGTGCCACCACGGCTCCCGTGACTTGCAGGAGGTGCGCGCCTAACCCCCAACTCCCCTGGGACTATCTAGTGCACGCGGGAATCCATTTTATTCGCGTGGTGATGTGTTTCGTGGAAGTAGCAGGCGTGAGTACAAGGCTGACCCCTTCCTCTTGCACAGCCTCTCACTCTCACGCATGCCACTCCGTCGCCCGTGATTTCCCGGAGTTGCGCGTCTATTGCCGAGGTTCCCTTGGGTCTAGTGCACCTGGGATTTGATTTTGGTGGCGTTGTCATGCGTTTCGTGGAAGTGGCAGGCGTGAGTACAAGGCTCACCGCCTTCTTTACCACATGTGCCTCATAGTGCACAGCCTCTCACTCGCAGGCGTGCCACCACGGCTCCCGTGACTTGCAGGAGGTGCGCGCCTAACCCCCAACTCCCCTGGGACTATCTAGTGCACGCGGGAATCCATTTTAGCCGCGTGGTGATGTGTTTGGTGGAGGTAGCAGGAGTAAGTACAAGAGTCACCGCCTTCTTTAGCACATGTGCCTCACAGTGCACAGCCTCTCACTGGCAGGCGTGCCACTACGGCTCCCGTGATTCGGCAGGAGGTGCGCGCCTACTCTCCAACTCCCCTGGGACTATCTAGTGCACCCGGGAATCCGTTTTGGCCGCGTGGTGAATGTGTTTCGTGGAAGTAGCAGGCGTGAGTACAAGGCTGACCCCTTCCTCTTGCACAGCCTCTCACTCTCACGCATGCCACTCCGTCGCCCGTGATTTTCCGGAGTTGCGCGTCTATTGCCGAGGTTCCCCTGGGTCTAGTGCACCTGGGATTTGATTTTGGTGGCGTTGTCATGCGTTTCGTTGAAGTGGCAGGCGTGAGTACAAGGCTCACCACCTTCTTTACCACATGTGCCTCATAGTGCACAGCCCCTCACTCGCAGGCGTGCCACCACGGCTCCCGTGACTTGCAGGAGGTGCGCGCCTAACCCCCAACTCCTCTGGGACTATCTAGTGCACGCGGGAATCCATTTTAGCCGCGTGGTGATGTGTTTGGTGGAAGTAGCAGGAGTAAGTACAAGAGTCACCGCCTTCTTTAGCACATGTGCCTCACAGTGCACAGCCTCTCACTGGCAGGCGTGCCACTACGGCTCCCGTGATTTGGCAGGAGCTGCGCGCCTACTCTCCAACTCCCCTGGGACTATCTAGTGCACCCGGGAATCCGTGTTGGCCGCGTGGTGATGTGTTTCGTGGAAGTAGCAGGGGTGAGTACAAGGCTGACCCCTTCCTCTTGCACAGCCTCTCACTCTCACGCATGCCACTCCGTCGCCCGTGATTTTCCGGAGTTGCACGTCTATTGCCGAGGTTCCCCTGGGTCTAGTGCACCTGGGATTTGATTTTGGTGGCGTTGTCATGCGTTTCGTGGAAGTGGCAGGCGTGAGTACAGGGCTCACCGCCTTCTTCAGCACATGTGCCTCATAGTGCACAGCCTCTCACTCGCAGGCGTGCCACCACGGCTCCCGTGACTTGCAGGAGGTGCGCGCCTAACCCCCAACTCCCCTGGGACTATCTAGTGCACGCGGGAATCCATTTTATTCGCGTGGTGATGTGTTTCGTGGAAGTAGCAGGCGTGAGTACAAGGCTGACCCCTTCCTCTTGCACAGCCTCTCACTCTCACGCATGCCACTCCGTCGCCCGTGATTTCCCGGAGTTGCGCGTCTATTGCCGAGGTTCCCTTGGGTCTAGTGCACCTGGGATTTGATTTTGGTGGCGTTGTCATGCGTTTCGTGGAAGTGGCAGGCGTGAGTACAAGGCTCACCGCCTTCTTTACCACATGTGCCTCATAGTGCACAGCCTCTCACTCGCAGGCGTGCCACCACGGCTCCCGTGACTTGCAGGAGGTGCGCGCCTAACCCCCAACTCCCCTGGGACTATCTAGTGCACGCGGGAATCCATTTTAGCCGCGTGGTGATGTGTTTGGTGGAGGTAGCAGGAGTAAGTACAAGAGTCACCGCCTTCTTTAGCACATGTGCCTCACAGTGCACAGCCTCTCACTGGCAGGCGTGCCACTACGGCTCCCGTGATTCGGCAGGAGGTGCGCGCCTACTCTCCAACTCCCCTGGGACTATCTAGTGCACCCGGGAATCCGTTTTGGCCGCGTGGTGAATGTGTTTCGTGGAAGTAGCAGGCGTGAGTACAAGGCTGACCCCTTCCTCTTGCACAGCCTCTCACTCTCACGCATGCCACTCCGTCGCCCGTGATTTTCCGGAGTTGCGCGTCTATTGCCGAGGTTCCCCTGGGTCTAGTGCACCTGGGATTTGATTTTGGTGGCGTTGTCATGCGTTTCGTTGAAGTGGCAGGCGTGAGTACAAGGCTCACCACCTTCTTTACCACATGTGCCTCATAGTGCACAGCCCCTCACTCGCAGGCGTGCCACCACGGCTCCCGTGACTTGCAGGAGGTGCGCGCCTAACCCCCAACTCCTCTGGGACTATCTAGTGCACGCGGGAATCCATTTTAGCCGCGTGGTGATGTGTTTGGTGGAAGTAGCAGGAGTAAGTACAAGAGTCACCGCCTTCTTTAGCACATGTGCCTCACAGTGCACAGCCTCTCACTGGCAGGCGTGCCACTACGGCTCCCGTGATTCGGCAGGAGGTGCGCGCCTACTCTCCAACTCCCCTGGGACTATCTAGTGCACCCGGGAATCCGTTTTGGCCGCGTGGTGAATGTGTTTCGTGGAAGTAGCAGGCGTGAGTACAAGGCTGACCCCTTCCTCTTGCACAGCCTCTCACTCTCACGCATGCCACTCCGTCGCCCGTGATTTTCCGGAGTTGCGCGTCTATTGCCGAGGTTCCCCTGGGTCTAGTGCACCTGGGATTTGATTTTGGTGGCGTTGTCATGCGTTTCGTTGAAGTGGCAGGCGTGAGTACAAGGCTCACCACCTTCTTTACCACATGTGCCTCATAGTGCACAGCCCCTCACTCGCAGGCGTGCCACCACGGCTCCCGTGACTTGCAGGAGGTGCGCGCCTAACCCCCAACTCCTCTGGGACTATCTAGTGCACGCGGGAATCCATTTTAGCCGCGTGGTGATGTGTTTGGTGGAAGTAGCAGGAGTAAGTACAAGAGTCACCGCCTTCTTTAGCACATGTGCCTCACAGTGCACAGCCTCTCACTGGCAGGCGTGCCACTACGGCTCCCGTGATTTGGCAGGAGCTGCGCGCCTACTCTCCAACTCCCCTGGGACTATCTAGTGCACCCGGGAATCCGTGTTGGCCGCGTGGTGATGTGTTTCGTGGAAGTAGCAGGGGTGAGTACAAGGCTGACCCCTTCCTCTTGCACAGCCTCTCACTCTCACGCATGCCACTCCGTCGCCCGTGATTTTCCGGAGTTGCACGTCTATTGCCGAGGTTCCCCTGGGTCTAGTGCACCTGGGATTTGATTTTGGTGGCGTTGTCATGCGTTTCGTGGAAGTGGCAGGCGTGAGTACAGGGCTCACCGCCTTCTTCAGCACATGTGCCTCATAGTGCACAGCCTCTCACTCGCAGGCGTGCCACCACGGCTCCCGTGACTTGCAGGAGGTGCGCGCCTAACCCCCAACTCCCCTGGGACTATCTAGTGCACGCGGGAATCCATTTTATTCGCGTGGTGATGTGTTTCGTGGAAGTAGCAGGCGTGAGTACAAGGCTGACCCCTTCCTCTTGCACAGCCTCTCACTCTCACGCATGCCACTCCGTCGCCCGTGATTTCCCGGAGTTGCGCGTCTATTGCCGAGGTTCCCTTGGGTCTAGTGCACCTGGGATTTGATTTTGGTGGCGTTGTCATGCGTTTCGTGGAAGTGGCAGGCGTGAGTACAAGGCTCACCGCCTTCTTTACCACATGTGCCTCATAGTGCACAGCCTCTCACTCGCAGGCGTGCCACCACGGCTCCCGTGACTTGCAGGAGGTGCGCGCCTAACCCCCAACTCCCCTGGGACTATCTAGTGCACGCGGGAATCCATTTTAGCCGCGTGGTGATGTGTTTGGTGGAGGTAGCAGGAGTAAGTACAAGAGTCACCGCCTTCTTTAGCACATGTGCCTCACAGTGCACAGCCTCTCACTGGCAGGCGTGCCACTACGGCTCCCGTGATTCGGCAGGAGGTGCGCGCCTACTCTCCAACTCCCCTGGGACTATCTAGTGCACCCGGGAATCCGTTTTGGCCGCGTGGTGAATGTGTTTCCTGGAAGTAGCAGGCGTGAGTACAAGGCTGACCCCTTCCTCTTGCACAGCCTCTCACTCTCACGCATGCCACTCCGTCGCCCGTGATTTTCCGGAGTTGCGCGTCTATTGCCGAGGTTCCCCTGGGTCTAGTGCACCTGGGATTTGATTTTGGTGGCGTTGTCATGCGTTTCGTTGAAGTGGCAGGCGTGAGTACAAGGCTCACCACCTTCTTTACCACATGTGCCTCATAGTGCACAGCCCCTCACTCGCAGGCGTGCCACCACGGCTCCCGTGACTTGCAGGAGGTGCGCGCCTAACCCCCAACTCCTCTGGGACTATCTAGTGCACGCGGGAATCCATTTTAGCCGCGTGGTGATGTGTTTGGTGGAAGTAGCAGGAGTAAGTACAAGAGTCACCGCCTTCTTTAGCACATGTGCCTCACAGTGCACAGCCTCTCACTGGCAGGCGTGCCACTACGGCTCCCGTGATTCGGCAGGAGGTGCGCGCCTACTCTCCAACTCCCCTGGGACTATCTAGTGCACCCGGGAATCCGTTTTGGCCGCGTGGTGAATGTGTTTCGTGGAAGTAGCAGGCGTGAGTACAAGGCTGACCCCTTCCTCTTGCACAGCCTCTCACTCTCACGCATGCCACTCCGTCGCCCGTGATTTTCCGGAGTTGCGCGTCTATTGCCGAGGTTCCCCTGGGTCTAGTGCACCTGGGATTTGATTTTGGTGGCGTTGTCATGCGTTTCGTTGAAGTGGCAGGCGTGAGTACAAGGCTCACCACCTTCTTTACCACATGTGCCTCATAGTGCACAGCCCCTCACTCGCAGGCGTGCCACCACGGCTCCCGTGACTTGCAGGAGGTGCGCGCCTAACCCCCAACTCCTCTGGGACTATCTAGTGCACGCGGGAATCCATTTTAGCCGCGTGGTGATGTGTTTGGTGGAAGTAGCAGGAGTAAGTACAAGAGTCACCGCCTTCTTTAGCACATGTGCCTCACAGTGCACAGCCTCTCACTGGCAGGCGTGCCACTACGGCTCCCGTGATTTGGCAGGAGCTGCGCGCCTACTCTCCAACTCCCCTGGGACTATCTAGTGCACCCGGGAATCCGTGTTGGCCGCGTGGTGATGTGTTTCGTGGAAGTAGCAGGGGTGAGTACAAGGCTGACCCCTTCCTCTTGCACAGCCTCTCACTCTCACGCATGCCACTCCGTCGCCCGTGATTTTCCGGAGTTGCACGTCTATTGCCGAGGTTCCCCTGGGTCTAGTGCACCTGGGATTTGATTTTGGTGGCGTTGTCATGCGTTTCGTGGAAGTGGCAGGCGTGAGTACAGGGCTCACCGCCTTCTTCAGCACATGTGCCTCATAGTGCACAGCCTCTCACTCGCAGGCGTGCCACCACGGCTCCCGTGACTTGCAGGAGGTGCGCGCCTAACCCCCAACTCCCCTGGGACTATCTAGTGCACGCGGGAATCCATTTTATTCGCGTGGTGATGTGTTTCGTGGAAGTAGCAGGCGTGAGTACAAGGCTGACCCCTTCCTCTTGCACAGCCTCTCACTCTCACGCATGCCACTCCGTCGCCCGTGATTTCCCGGAGTTGCGCGTCTATTGCCGAGGTTCCCTTGGGTCTAGTGCACCTGGGATTTGATTTTGGTGGCGTTGTCATGCGTTTCGTGGAAGTGGCAGGCGTGAGTACAAGGCTCACCGCCTTCTTTACCACATGTGCCTCATAGTGCACAGCCTCTCACTCGCAGGCGTGCCACCACGGCTCCCGTGACTTGCAGGAGGTGCGCGCCTAACCCCCAACTCCCCTGGGACTATCTAGTGCACGCGGGAATCCATTTTAGCCGCGTGGTGATGTGTTTGGTGGAGGTAGCAGGAGTAAGTACAAGAGTCACCGCCTTCTTTAGCACATGTGCCTCACAGTGCACAGCCTCTCACTGGCAGGCGTGCCACTACGGCTCCCGTGATTCGGCAGGAGGTGCGCGCCTACTCTCCAACTCCCCTGGGACTATCTAGTGCACCCGGGAATCCGTTTTGGCCGCGTGGTGAATGTGTTTCGTGGAAGTAGCAGGCGTGAGTACAAGGCTGACCCCTTCCTCTTGCACAGCCTCTCACTCTCACGCATGCCACTCCGTCGCCCGTGATTTTCCGGAGTTGCGCGTCTATTGCCGAGGTTCCCCTGGGTCTAGTGCACCTGGGATTTGATTTTGGTGGCGTTGTCATGCGTTTCGTTGAAGTGGCAGGCGTGAGTACAAGGCTCACCACCTTCTTTACCACATGTGCCTCATAGTGCACAGCCCCTCACTCGCAGGCGTGCCACCACGGCTCCCGTGACTTGCAGGAGGTGCGCGCCTAACCCCCAACTCCTCTGGGACTATCTAGTGCACGCGGGAATCCATTTTAGCCGCGTGGTGATGTGTTTGGTGGAAGTAGCAGGAGTAAGTACAAGAGTCACCGCCTTCTTTAGCACATGTGCCTCACAGTGCACAGCCTCTCACTGGCAGGCGTGCCACTACGGCTCCCGTGATTTGGCAGGAGCTGCGCGCCTACTCTCCAACTCCCCTGGGACTATCTAGTGCACCCGGGAATCCGTGTTGGCCGCGTGGTGATGTGTTTCGTGGAAGTAGCAGGGGTGAGTACAAGGCTGACCCCTTCCTCTTGCACAGCCTCTCACTCTCACGCATGCCACTCCGTCGCCCGTGATTTTCCGGAGTTGCACGTCTATTGCCGAGGTTCCCCTGGGTCTAGTGCACCTGGGATTTGATTTTGGTGGCGTTGTCATGCGTTTCGTGGAAGTGGCAGGCGTGAGTACAGGGCTCACCGCCTTCTTCAGCACATGTGCCTCATAGTGCACAGCCTCTCACTCGCAGGCGTGCCACCACGGCTCCCGTGACTTGCAGGAGGTGCGCGCCTAACCCCCAACTCCCCTGGGACTATCTAGTGCACGCGGGAATCCATTTTATTCGCGTGGTGATGTGTTTCGTGGAAGTAGCAGGCGTGAGTACAAGGCTGACCCCTTCCTCTTGCACAGCCTCTCACTCTCACGCATGCCACTCCGTCGCCCGTGATTTCCCGGAGTTGCGCGTCTATTGCCGAGGTTCCCTTGGGTCTAGTGCACCTGGGATTTGATTTTGGTGGCGTTGTCATGCGTTTCGTGGAAGTGGCAGGCGTGAGTACAAGGCTCACCGCCTTCTTTACCACATGTGCCTCATAGTGCACAGCCTCTCACTCGCAGGCGTGCCACCACGGCTCCCGTGACTTGCAGGAGGTGCGCGCCTAACCCCCAACTCCCCTGGGACTATCTAGTGCACGCGGGAATCCATTTTAGCCGCGTGGTGATGTGTTTGGTGGAGGTAGCAGGAGTAAGTACAAGAGTCACCGCCTTCTTTAGCACATGTGCCTCACAGTGCACAGCCTCTCACTGGCAGGCGTGCCACTACGGCTCCCGTGATTCGGCAGGAGGTGCGCGCCTACTCTCCAACTCCCCTGGGACTATCTAGTGCACCCGGGAATCCGTTTTGGCCGCGTGGTGAATGTGTTTCCTGGAAGTAGCAGGCGTGAGTACAAGGCTGACCCCTTCCTCTTGCACAGCCTCTCACTCTCACGCATGCCACTCCGTCGCCCGTGATTTTCCGGAGTTGCGCGTCTATTGCCGAGGTTCCCCTGGGTCTAGTGCACCTGGGATTTGATTTTGGTGGCGTTGTCATGCGTTTCGTTGAAGTGGCAGGCGTGAGTACAAGGCTCACCACCTTCTTTACCACATGTGCCTCATAGTGCACAGCCCCTCACTCGCAGGCGTGCCACCACGGCTCCCGTGACTTGCAGGAGGTGCGCGCCTAACCCCCAACTCCTCTGGGACTATCTAGTGCACGCGGGAATCCATTTTAGCCGCGTGGTGATGTGTTTGGTGGAAGTAGCAGGAGTAAGTACAAGAGTCACCGCCTTCTTTAGCACATGTGCCTCACAGTGCACAGCCTCTCACTGGCAGGCGTGCCACTACGGCTCCCGTGATTCGGCAGGAGGTGCGCGCCTACTCTCCAACTCCCCTGGGACTATCTAGTGCACCCGGGAATCCGTTTTGGCCGCGTGGTGAATGTGTTTCGTGGAAGTAGCAGGCGTGAGTACAAGGCTGACCCCTTCCTCTTGCACAGCCTCTCACTCTCACGCATGCCACTCCGTCGCCCGTGATTTTCCGGAGTTGCGCGTCTATTGCCGAGGTTCCCCTGGGTCTAGTGCACCTGGGATTTGATTTTGGTGGCGTTGTCATGCGTTTCGTTGAAGTGGCAGGCGTGAGTACAAGGCTCACCACCTTCTTTACCACATGTGCCTCATAGTGCACAGCCCCTCACTCGCAGGCGTGCCACCACGGCTCCCGTGACTTGCAGGAGGTGCGCGCCT
This sequence comes from Stylophora pistillata, assembly GCF_964205215.1. Classification (NCBI taxonomy): domain Eukaryota; kingdom Metazoa; phylum Cnidaria; class Anthozoa; order Scleractinia; family Pocilloporidae; genus Stylophora; species Stylophora pistillata. The sequence continues at coordinate 37,010 of NW_028290956.1, forward strand.
AACCCCCAACTCCTCTGGGACTATCTAGTGCACGCGGGAATCCATTTTAGCCGCGTGGTGATGTGTTTGGTGGAAGTAGCAGGAGTAAGTACAAGAGTCACCGCCTTCTTTAGCACATGTGCCTCACAGTGCACAGCCTCTCACTGGCAGGCGTGCCACTACGGCTCCCGTGATTTGGCAGGAGCTGCGCGCCTACTCTCCAACTCCCCTGGGACTATCTAGTGCACCCGGGAATCCGTGTTGGCCGCGTGGTGATGTGTTTCGTGGAAGTAGCAGGGGTGAGTACAAGGCTGACCCCTTCCTCTTGCACAGCCTCTCACTCTCACGCATGCCACTCCGTCGCCCGTGATTTTCCGGAGTTGCACGTCTATTGCCGAGGTTCCCCTGGGTCTAGTGCACCTGGGATTTGATTTTGGTGGCGTTGTCATGCGTTTCGTGGAAGTGGCAGGCGTGAGTACAGGGCTCACCGCCTTCTTCAGCACATGTGCCTCATAGTGCACAGCCTCTCACTCGCAGGCGTGCCACCACGGCTCCCGTGACTTGCAGGAGGTGCGCGCCTAACCCCCAACTCCCCTGGGACTATCTAGTGCACGCGGGAATCCATTTTATTCGCGTGGTGATGTGTTTCGTGGAAGTAGCAGGCGTGAGTACAAGGCTGACCCCTTCCTCTTGCACAGCCTCTCACTCTCACGCATGCCACTCCGTCGCCCGTGATTTCCCGGAGTTGCGCGTCTATTGCCGAGGTTCCCTTGGGTCTAGTGCACCTGGGATTTGATTTTGGTGGCGTTGTCATGCGTTTCGTGGAAGTGGCAGGCGTGAGTACAAGGCTCACCGCCTTCTTTACCACATGTGCCTCATAGTGCACAGCCTCTCACTCGCAGGCGTGCCACCACGGCTCCCGTGACTTGCAGGAGGTGCGCGCCTAACCCCCAACTCCCCTGGGACTATCTAGTGCACGCGGGAATCCATTTTAGCCGCGTGGTGATGTGTTTGGTGGAGGTAGCAGGAGTAAGTACAAGAGTCACCGCCTTCTTTAGCACATGTGCCTCACAGTGCACAGCCTCTCACTGGCAGGCGTGCCACTACGGCTCCCGTGATTCGGCAGGAGGTGCGCGCCTACTCTCCAACTCCCCTGGGACTATCTAGTGCACCCGGGAATCCGTTTTGGCCGCGTGGTGAATGTGTTTCGTGGAAGTAGCAGGCGTGAGTACAAGGCTGACCCCTTCCTCTTGCACAGCCTCTCACTCTCACGCATGCCACTCCGTCGCCCGTGATTTTCCGGAGTTGCGCGTCTATTGCCGAGGTTCCCCTGGGTCTAGTGCACCTGGGATTTGATTTTGGTGGCGTTGTCATGCGTTTCGTTGAAGTGGCAGGCGTGAGTACAAGGCTCACCACCTTCTTTACCACATGTGCCTCATAGTGCACAGCCCCTCACTCGCAGGCGTGCCACCACGGCTCCCGTGACTTGCAGGAGGTGCGCGCCTAACCCCCAACTCCTCTGGGACTATCTAGTGCACGCGGGAATCCATTTTAGCCGCGTGGTGATGTGTTTGGTGGAAGTAGCAGGAGTAAGTACAAGAGTCACCGCCTTCTTTAGCACATGTGCCTCACAGTGCACAGCCTCTCACTGGCAGGCGTGCCACTACGGCTCCCGTGATTCGGCAGGAGGTGCGCGCCTACTCTCCAACTCCCCTGGGACTATCTAGTGCACCCGGGAATCCGTTTTGGCCGCGTGGTGAATGTGTTTCGTGGAAGTAGCAGGCGTGAGTACAAGCCTGACCCCTTCCTCTTGCACAGCCTCTCACTCTCACGCATGCCACTCCGTCGCCCGTGATTTTCCGGAGTTGCGCGTCTATTGCCGAGGTTCCCCTGGGTCTAGTGCACCTGGGATTTGATTTTGGTGGCGTTGTCATGCGTTTCGTTGAAGTGGCAGGCGTGAGTACAAGGCTCACCACCTTCTTTACCACATGTGCCTCATAGTGCACAGCCCCTCACTCGCAGGCGTGCCACCACGGCTCCCGTGACTTGCAGGAGGTGCGCGCCTAACCCCCAACTCCTCTGGGACTATCTAGTGCACGCGGGAATCCATTTTAGCCGCGTGGTGATGTGTTTGGTGGAAGTAGCAGGAGTAAGTACAAGAGTCACCGCCTTCTTTAGCACATGTGCCTCACAGTGCACAGCCTCTCACTGGCAGGCGTGCCACTACGGCTCCCGTGATTTGGCAGGAGCTGCGCGCCTACTCTCCAACTCCCCTGGGACTATCTAGTGCACCCGGGAATCCGTGTTGGCCGCGTGGTGATGTGTTTCGTGGAAGTAGCAGGGGTGAGTACAAGGCTGACCCCTTCCTCTTGCACAGCCTCTCACTCTCACGCATGCCACTCCGTCGCCCGTGATTTTCCGGAGTTGCACGTCTATTGCCGAGGTTCCCCTGGGTCTAGTGCACCTGGGATTTGATTTTGGTGGCGTTGTCATGCGTTTCGTGGAAGTGGCAGGCGTGAGTACAGGGCTCACCGCCTTCTTCAGCACATGTGCCTCATAGTGCACAGCCTCTCACTCGCAGGCGTGCCACCACGGCTCCCGTGACTTGCAGGAGGTGCGCGCCTAACCCCCAACTCCCCTGGGACTATCTAGTGCACGCGGGAATCCATTTTATTCGCGTGGTGATGTGTTTCGTGGAAGTAGCAGGCGTGAGTACAAGGCTGACCCCTTCCTCTTGCACAGCCTCTCACTCTCACGCATGCCACTCCGTCGCCCGTGATTTCCCGGAGTTGCGCGTCTATTGCCGAGGTTCCCTTGGGTCTAGTGCACCTGGGATTTGATTTTGGTGGCGTTGTCATGCGTTTCGTGGAAGTGGCAGGCGTGAGTACAAGGCTCACCGCCTTCTTTACCACATGTGCCTCATAGTGCACAGCCTCTCACTCGCAGGCGTGCCACCACGGCTCCCGTGACTTGCAGGAGGTGCGCGCCTAACCCCCAACTCCCCTGGGACTATCTAGTGCACGCGGGAATCCATTTTAGCCGCGTGGTGATGTGTTTGGTGGAGGTAGCAGGAGTAAGTACAAGAGTCACCGCCTTCTTTAGCACATGTGCCTCACAGTGCACAGCCTCTCACTGGCAGGCGTGCCACTACGGCTCCCGTGATTCGGCAGGAGGTGCGCGCCTACTCTCCAACTCCCCTGGGACTATCTAGTGCACCCGGGAATCCGTTTTGGCCGCGTGGTGAATGTGTTTCGTGGAAGTAGCAGGCGTGAGTACAAGGCTGACCCCTTCCTCTTGCACAGCCTCTCACTCTCACGCATGCCACTCCGTCGCCCGTGATTTTCCGGAGTTGCGCGTCTATTGCCGAGGTTCCCCTGGGTCTAGTGCACCTGGGATTTGATTTTGGTGGCGTTGTCATGCGTTTCGTTGAAGTGGCAGGCGTGAGTACAAGGCTCACCACCTTCTTTACCACATGTGCCTCATAGTGCACAGCCCCTCACTCGCAGGCGTGCCACCACGGCTCCCGTGACTTGCAGGAGGTGCGCGCCTAACCCCCAACTCCTCTGGGACTATCTAGTGCACGCGGGAATCCATTTTAGCCGCGTGGTGATGTGTTTGGTGGAAGTAGCAGGAGTAAGTACAAGAGTCACCGCCTTCTTTAGCACATGTGCCTCACAGTGCACAGCCTCTCACTGGCAGGCGTGCCACTACGGCTCCCGTGATTTGGCAGGAGCTGCGCGCCTACTCTCCAACTCCCCTGGGACTATCTAGTGCACCCGGGAATCCGTGTTGGCCGCGTGGTGATGTGTTTCGTGGAAGTAGCAGGGGTGAGTACAAGGCTGACCCCTTCCTCTTGCACAGCCTCTCACTCTCACGCATGCCACTCCGTCGCCCGTGATTTTCCGGAGTTGCACGTCTATTGCCGAGGTTCCCCTGGGTCTAGTGCACCTGGGATTTGATTTTGGTGGCGTTGTCATGCGTTTCGTGGAAGTGGCAGGCGTGAGTACAGGGCTCACCGCCTTCTTCAGCACATGTGCCTCATAGTGCACAGCCTCTCACTCGCAGGCGTGCCACCACGGCTCCCGTGACTTGCAGGAGGTGCGCGCCTAACCCCCAACTCCCCTGGGACTATCTAGTGCACGCGGGAATCCATTTTATTCGCGTGGTGATGTGTTTCGTGGAAGTAGCAGGCGTGAGTACAAGGCTGACCCCTTCCTCTTGCACAGCCTCTCACTCTCACGCATGCCACTCCGTCGCCCGTGATTTCCCGGAGTTGCGCGTCTATTGCCGAGGTTCCCTTGGGTCTAGTGCACCTGGGATTTGATTTTGGTGGCGTTGTCATGCGTTTCGTGGAAGTGGCAGGCGTGAGTACAAGGCTCACCGCCTTCTTTACCACATGTGCCTCATAGTGCACAGCCTCTCACTCGCAGGCGTGCCACCACGGCTCCCGTGACTTGCAGGAGGTGCGCGCCTAACCCCCAACTCCCCTGGGACTATCTAGTGCACGCGGGAATCCATTTTAGCCGCGTGGTGATGTGTTTGGTGGAGGTAGCAGGAGTAAGTACAAGAGTCACCGCCTTCTTTAGCACATGTGCCTCACAGTGCACAGCCTCTCACTGGCAGGCGTGCCACTACGGCTCCCGTGATTCGGCAGGAGGTGCGCGCCTACTCTCCAACTCCCCTGGGACTATCTAGTGCACCCGGGAATCCGTTTTGGCCGCGTGGTGAATGTGTTTCGTGGAAGTAGCAGGCGTGAGTACAAGGCTGACCCCTTCCTCTTGCACAGCCTCTCACTCTCACGCATGCCACTCCGTCGCCCGTGATTTTCCGGAGTTGCGCGTCTATTGCCGAGGTTCCCCTGGGTCTAGTGCACCTGGGATTTGATTTTGGTGGCGTTGTCATGCGTTTCGTTGAAGTGGCAGGCGTGAGTACAAGGCTCACCACCTTCTTTACCACATGTGCCTCATAGTGCACAGCCCCTCACTCGCAGGCGTGCCACCACGGCTCCCGTGACTTGCAGGAGGTGCGCGCCTAACCCCCAACTCCTCTGGGACTATCTAGTGCACGCGGGAATCCATTTTAGCCGCGTGGTGATGTGTTTGGTGGAAGTAGCAGGAGTAAGTACAAGAGTCACCGCCTTCTTTAGCACATGTGCCTCACAGTGCACAGCCTCTCACTGGCAGGCGTGCCACTACGGCTCCCGTGATTTGGCAGGAGCTGCGCGCCTACTCTCCAACTCCCCTGGGACTATCTAGTGCACCCGGGAATCCGTGTTGGCCGCGTGGTGATGTGTTTCGTGGAAGTAGCAGGGGTGAGTACAAGGCTGACCCCTTCCTCTTGCACAGCCTCTCACTCTCACGCATGCCACTCCGTCGCCCGTGATTTTCCGGAGTTGCACGTCTATTGCCGAGGTTCCCCTGGGTCTAGTGCACCTGGGATTTGATTTTGGTGGCGTTGTCATGCGTTTCGTGGAAGTGGCAGGCGTGAGTACAGGGCTCACCGCCTTCTTCAGCACATGTGCCTCATAGTGCACAGCCTCTCACTCGCAGGCGTGCCACCACGGCTCCCGTGACTTGCAGGAGGTGCGCGCCTAACCCCCAACTCCCCTGGGACTATCTAGTGCACGCGGGAATCCATTTTATTCGCGTGGTGATGTGTTTCGTGGAAGTAGCAGGCGTGAGTACAAGGCTGACCCCTTCCTCTTGCACAGCCTCTCACTCTCACGCATGCCACTCCGTCGCCCGTGATTTCCCGGAGTTGCGCGTCTATTGCCGAGGTTCCCTTGGGTCTAGTGCACCTGGGATTTGATTTTGGTGGCGTTGTCATGCGTTTCGTGGAAGTGGCAGGCGTGAGTACAAGGCTCACCGCCTTCTTTACCACATGTGCCTCATAGTGCACAGCCTCTCACTCGCAGGCGTGCCACCACGGCTCCCGTGACTTGCAGGAGGTGCGCGCCTAACCCCCAACTCCCCTGGGACTATCTAGTGCACGCGGGAATCCATTTTAGCCGCGTGGTGATGTGTTTGGTGGAGGTAGCAGGAGTAAGTACAAGAGTCACCGCCTTCTTTAGCACATGTGCCTCACAGTGCACAGCCTCTCACTGGCAGGCGTGCCACTACGGCTCCCGTGATTCGGCAGGAGGTGCGCGCCTACTCTCCAACTCCCCTGGGACTATCTAGTGCACCCGGGAATCCGTTTTGGCCGCGTGGTGAATGTGTTTCGTGGAAGTAGCAGGCGTGAGTACAAGGCTGACCCCTTCCTCTTGCACAGCCTCTCACTCTCACGCATGCCACTCCGTCGCCCGTGATTTTCCGGAGTTGCGCGTCTATTGCCGAGGTTCCCCTGGGTCTAGTGCACCTGGGATTTGATTTTGGTGGCGTTGTCATGCGTTTCGTTGAAGTGGCAGGCGTGAGTACAAGGCTCACCACCTTCTTTACCACATGTGCCTCATAGTGCACAGCCCCTCACTCGCAGGCGTGCCACCACGGCTCCCGTGACTTGCAGGAGGTGCGCGCCTAACCCCCAACTCCTCTGGGACTATCTAGTGCACGCGGGAATCCATTTTAGCCGCGTGGTGATGTGTTTGGTGGAAGTAGCAGGAGTAAGTACAAGAGTCACCGCCTTCTTTAGCACATGTGCCTCACAGTGCACAGCCTCTCACTGGCAGGCGTGCCACTACGGCTCCCGTGATTCGGCAGGAGGTGCGCGCCTACTCTCCAACTCCCCTGGGACTATCTAGTGCACCCGGGAATCCGTTTTGGCCGCGTGGTGAATGTGTTTCCTGGAAGTAGCAGGCGTGAGTACAAGGCTGACCCCTTCCTCTTGCACAGCCTCTCACTCTCACGCATGCCACTCCGTCGCCCGTGATTTTCCGGAGTTGCGCGTCTATTGCCGAGGTTCCCCTGGGTCTAGTGCACCTGGGATTTGATTTTGGTGGCGTTGTCATGCGTTTCGTTGAAGTGGCAGGCGTGAGTACAAGGCTCACCACCTTCTTTACCACATGTGCCTCATAGTGCACAGCCCCTCACTCGCAGGCGTGCCACCACGGCTCCCGTGACTTGCAGGAGGTGCGCGCCTAACCCCCAACTCCTCTGGGACTATCTAGTGCACGCGGGAATGCATTTTAGCCGCGTGGTGATGTGTTTGGTGGAAGTAGCAGGAGTAAGTACAAGAGTCACCGCCTTCTTTAGCACATGTGCCTCACAGTGCACAGCCTCTCACTGGCAGGCGTGCCACTACGGCTCCCGTGATTTGGCAGGAGCTGCGCGCCTACTCTCCAACTCCCCTGGGACTATCTAGTGCACCCGGGAATCCGTGTTGGCCGCGTGGTGATGTGTTTCGTGGAAGTAGCAGGGGTGAGTACAAGGCTGACCCCTTCCTCTTGCACAGCCTCTCACTCTCACGCATGCCACTCCGTCGCCCGTGATTTTCCGGAGTTGCACGTCTATTGCCGAGGTTCCCCTGGGTCTAGTGCACCTGGGATTTGATTTTGGTGGCGTTGTCATGCGTTTCGTGGAAGTGGCAGGCGTGAGTACAGGGCTCACCGCCTTCTTCAGCACATGTGCCTCATAGTGCACAGCCTCTCACTCGCAGGCGTGCCACCACGGCTCCCGTGACTTGCAGGAGGTGCGCGCCTAACCCCCAACTCCCCTGGGACTATCTAGTGCACGCGGGAATCCATTTTATTCGCGTGGTGATGTGTTTCGTGGAAGTAGCAGGCGTGAGTACAAGGCTGACCCCTTCCTCTTGCACAGCCTCTCACTCTCACGCATGCCACTCCGTCGCCCGTGATTTCCCGGAGTTGCGCGTCTATTGCCGAGGTTCCCTTGGGTCTAGTGCACCTGGGATTTGATTTTGGTGGCGTTGTCATGCGTTTCGTGGAAGTGGCAGGCGTGAGTACAAGGCTCACCGCCTTCTTTACCACATGTGCCTCATAGTGCACAGCCTCTCACTCGCAGGCGTGCCACCACGGCTCCCGTGACTTGCAGGAGGTGCGCGCCTAACCCCCAACTCCCCTGGGACTATCTAGTGCACGCGGGAATCCATTTTAGCCGCGTGGTGATGTGTTTGGTGGAGGTAGCAGGAGTAAGTACAAGAGTCACCGCCTTCTTTAGCACATGTGCCTCACAGTGCACAGCCTCTCACTGGCAGGCGTGCCACTACGGCTCCCGTGATTCGGCAGGAGGTGCGCGCCTACTCTCCAACTCCCCTGGGACTATCTAGTGCACCCGGGAATCCGTTTTGGCCGCGTGGTGAATGTGTTTCGTGGAAGTAGCAGGCGTGAGTACAAGGCTGACCCCTTCCTCTTGCACAGCCTCTCACTCTCACGCATGCCACTCCGTCGCCCGTGATTTTCCGGAGTTGCGCGTCTATTGCCGAGGTTCCCCTGGGTCTAGTGCACCTGGGATTTGATTTTGGTGGCGTTGTCATGCGTTTCGTTGAAGTGGCAGGCGTGAGTACAAGGCTCACCACCTTCTTTACCACATGTGCCTCATAGTGCACAGCCCCTCACTCGCAGGCGTGCCACCACGGCTCCCGTGACTTGCAGGAGGTGCGCGCCTAACCCCCAACTCCTCTGGGACTATCTAGTGCACGCGGGAATCCATTTTAGCCGCGTGGTGATGTGTTTGGTGGAAGTAGCAGGAGTAAGTACAAGAGTCACCGCCTTCTTTAGCACATGTGCCTCACAGTGCACAGCCTCTCACTGGCAGGCGTGCCACTACGGCTCCCGTGATTCGGCAGGAGGTGCGCGCCTACTCTCCAACTCCCCTGGGACTATCTAGTGCACCCGGGAATCCGTTTTGGCCGCGTGGTGAATGTGTTTCGTGGAAGTAGCAGGCGTGAGTACAAGGCTGACCCCTTCCTCTTGCACAGCCTCTCACTCTCACGCATGCCACTCCGTCGCCCGTGATTTTCCGGAGTTGCGCGTCTATTGCCGAGGTTCCCCTGGGTCTAGTGCACCTGGGATTTGATTTTGGTGGCGTTGTCATGCGTTTCGTTGAAGTGGCAGGCGTGAGTACAAGGCTCACCACCTTCTTTACCACATGTGCCTCATAGTGCACAGCCCCTCACTCGCAGGCGTGCCACCACGGCTCCCGTGACTTGCAGGAGGTGCGCGCCTAACCCCCAACTCCTCTGGGACTATCTAGTGCACGCGGGAATCCATTTTAGCCGCGTGGTGATGTGTTTGGTGGAAGTAGCAGGAGTAAGTACAAGAGTCACCGCCTTCTTTAGCACATGTGCCTCACAGTGCACAGCCTCTCACTGGCAGGCGTGCCACTACGGCTCCCGTGATTTGGCAGGAGCTGCGCGCCTACTCTCCAACTCCCCTGGGACTATCTAGTGCACCCGGGAATCCGTGTTGGCCGCGTGGTGATGTGTTTCGTGGAAGTAGCAGGGGTGAGTACAAGGCTGACCCCTTCCTCTTGCACAGCCTCTCACTCTCACGCATGCCACTCCGTCGCCCGTGATTTTCCGGAGTTGCACGTCTATTGCCGAGGTTCCCCTGGGTCTAGTGCACCTGGGATTTGATTTTGGTGGCGTTGTCATGCGTTTCGTGGAAGTGGCAGGCGTGAGTACAGGGCTCACCGCCTTCTTCAGCACATGTGCCTCATAGAGCACAGCCTCTCACTCGCAGGCGTGCCACCACGGCTCCCGTGACTTGCAGGAGGTGCGCGCCTAACCCCCAACTCCCCTGGGACTATCTAGTGCACGCGGGAATCCATTTTATTCGCGTGGTGATGTGTTTCGTGGAAGTAGCAGGCGTGAGTACAAGGCTGACCCCTTCCTCTTGCACAGCCTCTCACTCTCACGCATGCCACTCCGTCGCCCGTGATTTCCCGGAGTTGCGCGTCTATTGCCGAGGTTCCCTTGGGTCTAGTGCACCTGGGATTTGATTTTGGTGGCGTTGTCATGCGTTTCGTGGAAGTGGCAGGCGTGAGTACAAGGCTCACCGCCTTCTTTACCACATGTGCCTCATAGTGCACAGCCTCTCACTCGCAGGCGTGCCACCACGGCTCCCGTGACTTGCAGGAGGTGCGCGCCTAACCCCCAACTCCCCTGGGACTATCTAGTGCACGCGGGAATCCATTTTAGCCGCGTGGTGATGTGTTTGGTGGAGGTAGCAGGAGTAAGTACAAGAGTCACCGCCTTCTTTAGCACATGTGCCTCACAGTGCACAGCCTCTCACTGGCAGGCGTGCCACTACGGCTCCCGTGATTCGGCAGGAGGTGCGCGCCTACTCTCCAACTCCCCTGGGACTATCTAGTGCACCCGGGAATCCGTTTTGGCCGCGTGGTGAATGTGTTTCGTGGAAGTAGCAGGCGTGAGTACAAGGCTGACCCCTTCCTCTTGCACAGCCTCTCACTCTCACGCATGCCACTCCGTCGCCCGTGATTTTCCGGAGTTGCGCGTCTATTGCCGAGGTTCCCCTGGGTCTAGTGCACCTGGGATTTGATTTTGGTGGCGTTGTCATGCGTTTCGTTGAAGTGGCAGGCGTGAGTACAAGGCTCACCACCTTCTTTACCACATGTGCCTCATAGTGCACAGCCCCTCACTCGCAGGCGTGCCACCACGGCTCCCGTGACTTGCAGGAGGTGCGCGCCTAACCCCCAACTCCTCTGGGACTATCTAGTGCACGCGGGAATCCATTTTAGCCGCGTGGTGATGTGTTTGGTGGAAGTAGCAGGAGTAAGTACAAGAGTCACCGCCTTCTTTAGCACATGTGCCTCACAGTGCACAGCCTCTCACTGGCAGGCGTGCCACTACGGCTCCCGTGATTCGGCAGGAGGTGCGCGCCTACTCTCCAACTCCCCTGGGACTATCTAGTGCACCCGGGAATCCGTTTTGGCCGCGTGGTGAATGTGTTTCGTGGAAGTAGCAGGCGTGAGTACAAGGCTGACCCCTTCCTCTTGCACAGCCTCTCACTCTCACGCATGCCACTCCGTCGCCCGTGATTTTCCGGAGTTGCGCGTCTATTGCCGAGGTTCCCCTGGGTCTAGTGCACCTGGGATTTGATTTTGGTGGCGTTGTCATGCGTTTCGTTGAAGTGGCAGGCGTGAGTACAAGGCTCACCACCTTCTTTACCACATGTGCCTCATAGTGCACAGCCCCTCACTCGCAGGCGTGCCACCACGGCTCCCGTGACTTGCAGGAGGTGCGCGCCTAACCCCCAACTCCTCTGGGACTATCTAGTGCACGCGGGAATCCATTTTAGCCGCGTGGTGATGTGTTTGGTGGAAGTAGCAGGAGTAAGTACAAGAGTCACCGCCTTCTTTAGCACATGTGCCTCACAGTGCACAGCCTCTCACTGGCAGGCGTGCCACTACGGCTCCCGTGATTTGGCAGGAGCTGCGCGCCTACTCTCCAACTCCCCTGGGACTATCTAGTGCACCCGGGAATCCGTGTTGGCCGCGTGGTGATGTGTTTCGTGGAAGTAGCAGGGGTGAGTACAAGGCTGACCCCTTCCTCTTGCACAGCCTCTCACTCTCACGCATGCCACTCCGTCGCCCGTGATTTTCCGGAGTTGCACGTCTATTGCCGAGGTTCCCCTGGGTCTAGTGCACCTGGGATTTGATTTTGGTGGCGTTGTCATGCGTTTCGTGGAAGTGGCAGGCGTGAGTACAGGGCTCACCGCCTTCTTCAGCACATGTGCCTCATAGTGCACAGCCTCTCACTCGCAGGCGTGCCACCACGGCTCCCGTGACTTGCAGGAGGTGCGCGCCTAACCCCCAACTCCCCTGGGACTATCTAGTGCACGCGGGAATCCATTTTATTCGCGTGGTGATGTGTTTCGTGGAAGTAGCAGGCGTGAGTACAAGGCTGACCCCTTCCTCTTGCACAGCCTCTCACTCTCACGCATGCCACTCCGTCGCCCGTGATTTCCCGGAGTTGCGCGTCTATTGCCGAGGTTCCCTTGGGTCTAGTGCACCTGGGATTTGATTTTGGTGGCGTTGTCATGCGTTTCGTGGAAGTGGCAGGCGTGAGTACAAGGCTCACCGCCTTCTTTACCACATGTGCCTCATAGTGCACAGCCTCTCACTCGCAGGCGTGCCACCACGGCTCCCGTGACTTGCAGGAGGTGCGCGCCTAACCCCCAACTCCCCTGGGACTATCTAGTGCACGCGGGAATCCATTTTAGCCGCGTGGTGATGTGTTTGGTGGAGGTAGCAGGAGTAAGTACAAGAGTCACCGCCTTCTTTAGCACATGTGCCTCACAGTGCACAGCCTCTCACTGGCAGGCGTGCCACTACGGCTCCCGTGATTCGGCAGGAGGTGCGCGCCTACTCTCCAACTCCCCTGGGACTATCTAGTGCACCCGGGAATCCGTTTTGGCCGCGTGGTGAATGTGTTTCGTGGAAGTAGCAGGCGTGAGTACAAGGCTGACCCCTTCCTCTTGCACAGCCTCTCACTCTCACGCATGCCACTCCGTCGCCCGTGATTTTCCGGAGTTGCGCGTCTATTGCCGAGGTTCCCCTGGGTCTAGTGCACCTGGGATTTGATTTTGGTGGCGTTGTCATGCGTTTCGTTGAAGTGGCAGGCGTGAGTACAAGGCTCACCACCTTCTTTACCACATGTGCCTCATAGTGCACAGCCCCTCACTCGCAGGCGTGCCACCACGGCTCCCGTGACTTGCAGGAGGTGCGCGCCTAACCCCCAACTCCTCTGGGACTATCTAGTGCACGCGGGAATCCATTTTAGCCGCGTGGTGATGTGTTTGGTGGAAGTAGCAGGAGTAAGTACAAGAGTCACCGCCTTCTTTAGCACATGTGCCTCACAGTGCACAGCCTCTCACTGGCAGGCGTGCCACTACGGCTCCCGTGATTCGGCAGGAGGTGCGCGCCTACTCTCCAACTCCCCTGGGACTATCTAGTGCACCCGGGAATCCGTTTTGGCCGCGTGGTGAATGTGTTTCGTGGAAGTAGCAGGCGTGAGTACAAGGCTGACCCCTTCCTCTTGCACAGCCTCTCACTCTCACGCATGCCACTCCGTCGCCCGTGATTTTCCGGAGTTGCGCGTCTATTGCCGAGGTTCCCCTGGGTCTAGTGCACCTGGGATTTGATTTTGGTGGCGTTGTCATGCGTTTCGTTGAAGTGGCAGGCGTGAGTACAAGGCTCACCACCTTCTTTACCACATGTGCCTCATAGTGCACAGCCCCTCACTCGCAGGCGTGCCACCACGGCTCCCGTGACTTGCAGGAGGTGCGCGCCTAACCCCCAACTCCTCTGGGACTATCTAGTGCACGCGGGAATCCATTTTAGCCGCGTGGTGATGTGTTTGGTGGAAGTAGCAGGAGTAAGTACAAGAGTCACCGCCTTCTTTAGCACATGTGCCTCACAGTGCACAGCCTCTCACTGGCAGGCGTGCCACTACGGCTCCCGTGATTTGGCAGGAGCTGCGCGCCTACTCTCCAACTCCCCTGGGACTATCTAGTGCACCCGGGAATCCGTGTTGGCCGCGTGGTGATGTGTTTCGTGGAAGTAGCAGGGGTGAGTACAAGGCTGACCCCTTCCTCTTGCACAGCCTCTCACTCTCACGCATGCCACTCCGTCGCCCGTGATTTTCCGGAGTTGCACGTCTATTGCCGAGGTTCCCCTGGGTCTAGTGCACCTGGGATTTGATTTTGGTGGCGTTGTCATGCGTTTCGTGGAAGTGGCAGGCGTGAGTACAGGGCTCACCGCCTTCTTCAGCACATGTGCCTCATAGTGCACAGCCTCTCACTCGCAGGCGTGCCACCACGGCTCCCGTGACTTGCAGGAGGTGCGCGCCTAACCCCCAACTCCCCTGGGACTATCTAGTGCACGCGGGAATCCATTTTATTCGCGTGGTGATGTGTTTCGTGGAAGTAGCAGGCGTGAGTACAAGGCTGACCCCTTCCTCTTGCACAGCCTCTCACTCTCACGCATGCCACTCCGTCGCCCGTGATTTCCCGGAGTTGCGCGTCTATTGCCGAGGTTCCCTTGGGTCTAGTGCACCTGGGATTTGATTTTGGTGGCGTTGTCATGCGTTTCGTGGAAGTGGCAGGCGTGAGTACAAGGCTCACCGCCTTCTTTACCACATGTGCCTCATAGTGCACAGCCTCTCACTCGCAGGCGTGCCACCACGGCTCCCGTGACTTGCAGGAGGTGCGCGCCTAACCCCCAACTCCCCTGGGACTATCTAGTGCACGCGGGAATCCATTTTAGCCGCGTGGTGATGTGTTTGGTGGAGGTAGCAGGAGTAAGTACAAGAGTCACCGCCTTCTTTAGCACATGTGCCTCACAGTGCACAGCCTCTCACTGGCAGGCGTGCCACTACGGCTCCCGTGATTCGGCAGGAGGTGCGCGCCTACTCTCCAACTCCCCTGGGACTATCTAGTGCACCCGGGAATCCGTTTTGGCCGCGTGGTGAATGTGTTTCGTGGAAGTAGCAGGCGTGAGTACAAGGCTGACCCCTTCCTCTTGCACAGCCTCTCACTCTCACGCATGCCACTCCGTCGCCCGTGATTTTCCGGAGTTGCGCGTCTATTGCCGAGGTTCCCCTGGGTCTAGTGCACCTGGGATTTGATTTTGGTGGCGTTGTCATGCGTTTCGTTGAAGTGGCAGGCGTGAGTACAAGGCTCACCACCTTCTTTACCACATGTGCCTCATAGTGCACAGCCCCTCACTCGCAGGCGTGCCACCACGGCTCCCGTGACTTGCAGGAGGTGCGCGCCTAACCCCCAACTCCTCTGGGACTATCTAGTGCACGCGGGAATCCATTTTAGCCGCGTGGTGATGTGTTTGGTGGAAGTAGCAGGAGTAAGTACAAGAGTCACCGCCTTCTTTAGCACATGTGCCTCACAGTGCACAGCCTCTCACTGGCAGGCGTGCCACTACGGCTCCCGTGATTCGGCAGGAGGTGCGCGCCTACTCTCCAACTCCCCTGGGACTATCTAGTGCACCCGGGAATCCGTTTTGGCCGCGTGGTGAATGTGTTTCGTGGAAGTAGCAGGCGTGAGTACAAGGCTGACCCCTTCCTCTTGCACAGCCTCTCACTCTCACGCATGCCACTCCGTCGCCCGTGATTTTCCGGAGTTGCGCGTCTATTGCCGAGGTTCCCCTGGGTCTAGTGCACCTGGGATTTGATTTTGGTGGCGTTGTCATGCGTTTCGTTGAAGTGGCAGGCGTGAGTACAAGGCTCACCACCTTCTTTACCACATGTGCCTCATAGTGCACAGCCCCTCACTCGCAGGCGTGCCACCACGGCTCCCGTGACTTGCAGGAGGTGCGCGCCTAACCCCCAACTCCTCTGGGACTATCTAGTGCACGCGGGAATCCATTTTAGCCGCGTGGTGATGTGTTTGGTGGAAGTAGCAGGAGTAAGTACAAGAGTCACCGCCTTCTTTAGCACATGTGCCTCACAGTGCACAGCCTCTCACTGGCAGGCGTGCCACTACGGCTCCCGTGATTTGGCAGGAGCTGCGCGCCTACTCTCCAACTCCCCTGGGACTATCTAGTGCACCCGGGAATCCGTGTTGGCCGCGTGGTGATGTGTTTCGTGGAAGTAGCAGGGGTGAGTACAAGGCTGACCCCTTCCTCTTGCACAGCCTCTCACTCTCACGCATGCCACTCCGTCGCCCGTGATTTTCCGGAGTTGCACGTCTATTGCCGAGGTTCCCCTGGGTCTAGTGCACCTGGGATTTGATTTTGGTGGCGTTGTCATGCGTTTCGTGGAAGTGGCAGGCGTGAGTACAGGGCTCACCGCCTTCTTCAGCACATGTGCCTCATAGTGCACAGCCTCTCACTCGCAGGCGTGCCACCACGGCTCCCGTGACTTGCAGGAGGTGCGCGCCTAACCCCCAACTCCCCTGGGACTATCTAGTGCACGCGGGAATCCATTTTATTCGCGTGGTGATGTGTTTCGTGGAAGTAGCAGGCGTGAGTACAAGGCTGACCCCTTCCTCTTGCACAGCCTCTCACTCTCACGCATGCCACTCCGTCGCCCGTGATTTCCCGGAGTTGCGCGTCTATTGCCGAGGTTCCCTTGGGTCTAGTGCACCTGGGATTTGATTTTGGTGGCGTTGTCATGCGTTTCGTGGAAGTGGCAGGCGTGAGTACAAGGCTCACCGCCTTCTTTACCACATGTGCCTCATAGTGCACAGCCTCTCACTCGCAGGCGTGCCACCACGGCTCCCGTGACTTGCAGGAGGTGCGCGCCTAACCCCCAACTCCCCTGGGACTATCTAGTGCACGCGGGAATCCATTTTAGCCGCGTGGTGATGTGTTTGGTGGAGGTAGCAGGAGTAAGTACAAGAGTCACCGCCTTCTTTAGCACATGTGCCTCACAGTGCACAGCCTCTCACTGGCAGGCGTGCCACTACGGCTCCCGTGATTCGGCAGGAGGTGCGCGCCTACTCTCCAACTCCCCTGGGACTATCTAGTGCACCCGGGAATCCGTTTTGGCCGCGTGGTGAATGTGTTTCGTGGAAGTAGCAGGCGTGAGTACAAGGCTGACCCCTTCCTCTTGCACAGCCTCTCACTCTCACGCGTGCCACTCCGTCGCCCGTGATTTTCCGGAGTTGCGCGTCTATTGCCGAGGTTCCCCTGGGTCTAGTGCACCTGGGATTTGATTTTGGTGGCGTTGTCATGCGTTTCGTTGAAGTGGCAGGCGTGAGTACAAGGCTCACCACCTTCTTTACCACATGTGCCTCATAGTGCACAGCCCCTCACTCGCAGGCGTGCCACCACGGCTCCCGTGACTTGCAGGAGGTGCGCGCCTAACCCCCAACTCCTCTGGGACTATCTAGTGCACGCGGGAATCCATTTTAGCCGCGTGGTGATGTGTTTGGTGGAAGTAGCAGGAGTAAGTACAAGAGTCACCGCCTTCTTTAGCACATGTGCCTCACAGTGCACAGCCTCTCACTGGCAGGCGTGCCACTACGGCTCCCGTGATTTGGCAGGAGCTGCGCGCCTACTCTCCAACTCCCCTGGGACTATCTAGTGCACCCGGGAATCCGTGTTGGCCGCGTGGTGATGTGTTTCGTGGAAGTAGCAGGGGTGAGTACAAGGCTGACCCCTTCCTCTTGCACAGCCTCTCACTCTCACGCATGCCACTCCGTCGCCCGTGATTTTCCGGAGTTGCACGTCTATTGCCGAGGTTCCCCTGGGTCTAGTGCACCTGGGATTTGATTTTGGTGGCGTTGTCATGCGTTTCGTGGAAGTGGCAGGCGTGAGTACAGGGCTCACCGCCTTCTTCAGCACATGTGCCTCATAGTGCACAGCCTCTCACTCGCAGGCGTGCCACCACGGCTCCCGTGACTTGCAGGAGGTGCGCGCCTAACCCCCAACTCCCCTGGGACTATCTAGTGCACGCGGGAATCCATTTTATTCGCGTGGTGATGTGTTTCGTGGAAGTAGCAGGCGTGAGTACAAGGCTGACCCCTTCCTCTTGCACAGCCTCTCACTCTCACGCATGCCACTCCGTCGCCCGTGATTTCCCGGAGTTGCGCGTCTATTGCCGAGGTTCCCTTGGGTCTAGTGCACCTGGGATTTGATTTTGGTGGCGTTGTCATGCGTTTCGTGGAAGTGGCAGGCGTGAGTACAAGGCTCACCGCCTTCTTTACCACATGTGCCTCATAGTGCACAGCCTCTCACTCGCAGGCGTGCCACCACGGCTCCCGTGACTTGCAGGAGGTGCGCGCCTAACCCCCAACTCCCCTGGGACTATCTAGTGCACGCGGGAATCCATTTTAGCCGCGTGGTGATGTGTTTGGTGGAGGTAGCAGGAGTAAGTACAAGAGTCACCGCCTTCTTTAGCACATGTGCCTCACAGTGCACAGCCTCTCACTGGCAGGCGTGCCACTACGGCTCCCTTGATTCGGCAGGAGGTGCGCGCCTACTCTCCAACTCCCCTGGGACTATCTAGTGCACCCGGGAATCCGTTTTGGCCGCGTGGTGAATGTGTTTCGTGGAAGTAGCAGGCGTGAGTACAAGGCTGACCCCTTCCTCTTGCACAGCCTCTCACTCTCACGCATGCCACTCCGTCGCCCGTGATTTTCCGGAGTTGCGCGTCTATTGCCGAGGTTCCCCTGGGTCTAGTGCACCTGGGATTTGATTTTGGTGGCGTTGTCATGCGTTTCGTTGAAGTGGCAGGCGTGAGTACAAGGCTCACCACCTTCTTTACCACATGTGCCTCATAGTGCACAGCCCCTCACTCGCAGGCGTGCCACCACGGCTCCCGTGACTTGCAGGAGGTGCGCGCCTAACCCCCAACTCCTCTGGGACTATCTAGTGCACGCGGGAATCCATTTTAGCCGCGTGGTGATGTGTTTGGTGGAAGTAGCAGGAGTAAGTACAAGAGTCACCGCCTTCTTTAGCACATGTGCCTCACAGTGCACAGCCTCTCACTGGCAGGCGTGCCACTACGGCTCCCGTGATTCGGCAGGAGGTGCGCGCCTACTCTCCAACTCCCCTGGGACTATCTAGTGCACCCGGGAATCCGTTTTGGCCGCGTGGTGAATGTGTTTCGTGGAAGTAGCAGGCGTGAGTACAAGGCTGACCCCTTCCTCTTGCACAGCCTCTCACTCTCACGCATGCCACTCCGTCGCCCGTGATTTTCCGGAGTTGCGCGTCTATTGCCGAGGTTCCCCTGGGTCTAGTGCACCTGGGATTTGATTTTGGTGGCGTTGTCATGCGTTTCGTTGAAGTGGCAGGCGTGAGTACAAGGCTCACCACCTTCTTTACCACATGTGCCTCATAGTGCACAGCCCCTCACTCGCAGGCGTGCCACCACGGCTCCCGTGACTTGCAGGAGGTGCGCGCCTAACCCCCAACTCCTCTGGGACTATCTAGTGCACGCGGGAATCCATTTTAGCCGCGTGGTGATGTGTTTGGTGGAAGTAGCAGGAGTAAGTACAAGAGTCACCGCCTTCTTTAGCACATGTGCCTCACAGTGCACAGCCTCTCACTGGCAGGCGTGCCACTACGGCTCCCGTGATTTGGCAGGAGCTGCGCGCCTACTCTCCAACTCCCCTGGGACTATCTAGTGCACCCGGGAATCCGTGTTGGCCGCGTGGTGATGTGTTTCGTGGAAGTAGCAGGGGTGAGTACAAGGCTGACCCCTTCCTCTTGCACAGCCTCTCACTCTCACGCATGCCACTCCGTCGCCCGTGATTTTCCGGAGTTGCACGTCTATTGCCGAGGTTCCCCTGGGTCTAGTGCACCTGGGATTTGATTTTGGTGGCGTTGTCATGCGTTTCGTGGAAGTGGCAGGCGTGAGTACAGGGCTCACCGCCTTCTTCAGCACATGTGCCTCATAGTGCACAGCCTCTCACTCGCAGGCGTGCCACCACGGCTCCCGTGACTTGCAGGAGGTGCGCGCCTAACCCCCAACTCCTCTGGGACTATCTAGTGCACGCGGGAATCCATTTTAGCCGCGTGGTGATGTGTTTGGTGGAAGTAGCAGGAGTAAGTACAAGAGTCACCGCCTTCTTTAGCACATGTGCCTCACAGTGCACAGCCTCTCACTGGCAGGCGTGCCACTACGGCTCCCGTGATTTGGCAGGAGCTGCGCGCCTACTCTCCAACTCCCCTGGGACTATCTAGTGCACCCGGGAATCCGTGTTGGCCGCGTGGTGATGTGTTTCGTGGAAGTAGCAGGGGTGAGTACAAGGCTGACCCCTTCCTCTTGCACAGCCTCTCACTCTCACGCATGCCACTCCGTCGCCCGTGATTTTCCGGAGTTGCACGTCTATTGCCGAGGTTCCCCTGGGTCTAGTGCACCTGGGATTTGATTTTGGTGGCGTTGTCATGCGTTTCGTGGAAGTGGCAGGCGTGAGTACAGGGCTCACCGCCTTCTTCAGCACATGTGCCTCATAGTGCACAGCCTCTCACTCGCAGGCGTGCCACCACGGCTCCCGTGACTTGCAGGAGGTGCGCGCCTAACCCCCAACTCCCCTGGGACTATCTAGTGCACGCGGGAATCCATTTTATTCGCGTGGTGATGTGTTTCGTGGAAGTAGCAGGCGTGAGTACAAGGCTGACCCCTTCCTCTTGCACAGCCTCTCACTCTCACGCATGCCACTCCGTCGCCCGTGATTTCCCGGAGTTGCGCGTCTATTGCCGAGGTTCCCTTGGGTCTAGTGCACCTGGGATTTGATTTTGGTGGCGTTGTCATGCGTTTCGTTGAAGTGGCAGGCGTGAGTACAAGGCTCACCGCCTTCTTTACCACATGTGCCTCATAGTGCACAGCCTCTCACTCGCAGGCGTGCCACCACGGCTCCCGTGACTTGCAGGAGGTGCGCGCCTAACCCCCAACTCCCCTGGGACTATCTAGTGCACGCGGGAATCCATTTTAGCCGCGTGGTGATGTGTTTGGTGGAGGTAGCAGGAGTAAGTACAAGAGTCACCGCCTTCTTTAGCACATGTGCCTCACAGTGCACAGCCTCTCACTGGCAGGCGTGCCACTACGGCTCCCGTGATTCGGCAGGAGGTGCGCGCCTACTCTCCAACTCCCCTGGGACTATCTAGTGCACCCGGGAATCCGTTTTGGCCGCGTGGTGAATGTGTTTCGTGGAAGTAGCAGGCGTGAGTACAAGGCTGACCCCTTCCTCTTGCACAGCCTCTCACTCTCACGCATGCCACTCCGTCGCCCGTGATTTTCCGGAGTTGCGCGTCTATTGCCGAGGTTCCCCTGGGTCTAGTGCACCTGGGATTTGATTTTGGTGGCGTTGTCATGCGTTTCGTTGAAGTGGCAGGCGTGAGTACAAGGCTCACCACCTTCTTTACCACATGTGCCTCATAGTGCACAGCCCCTCACTCGCAGGCGTGCCACCACGGCTCCCGTGACTTGCAGGAGGTGCGCGCCTAACCCCCAACTCCTCTGGGACTATCTAGTGCACGCGGGAATCCATTTTAGCCGCGTGGTGATGTGTTTGGTGGAAGTAGCAGGAGTAAGTACAAGAGTCACCGCCTTCTTTAGCACATGTGCCTCACAGTGCACAGCCTCTCACTGGCAGGCGTGCCACTACGGCTCCCGTGATTCGGCAGGAGGTGCGCGCCTACTCTCCAACTCCCCTGGGACTATCTAGTGCACCCGGGAATCCGTTTTGGCCGCGTGGTGAATGTGTTTCGTGGAAGTAGCAGGCGTGAGTACAAGGCTGACCCCTTCCTCTTGCACAGCCTCTCACTCTCACGCATGCCACTCCGTCGCCCGTGATTTTCCGGAGTTGCGCGTCTATTGCCGAGGTTCCCCTGGGTCTAGTGCACCTGGGATTTGATTTTGGTGGCGTTGTCATGCGTTTCGTTGAAGTGGCAGGCGTGAGTACAAGGCTCACCACCTTCTTTACCACATGTGCCTCATAGTGCACAGCCCCTCACTCGCAGGCGTGCCACCACGGCTCCCGTGACTTGCAGGAGGTGCGCGCCTAACCCCCAACTCCTCTGGGACTATCTAGTGCACGCGGGAATCCATTTTAGCCGCGTGGTGATGTGTTTGGTGGAAGTAGCAGGAGTAAGTACAAGAGTCACCGCCTTCTTTAGCACATGTGCCTCACAGTGCACAGCCTCTCACTGGCAGGCGTGCCACTACGGCTCCCGTGATTTGGCAGGAGCTGCGCGCCTACTCTCCAACTCCCCTGGGACTATCTAGTGCACCCGGGAATCCGTGTTGGCCGCGTGGTGATGTGTTTCGTGGAAGTAGCAGGGGTGAGTACAAGGCTGACCCCTTCCTCTTGCACAGCCTCTCACTCTCACGCATGCCACTCCGTCGCCCGTGATTTTCCGGAGTTGCACGTCTATTGCCGAGGTTCCCCTGGGTCTAGTGCACCTGGGATTTGATTTTGGTGGCGTTGTCATGCGTTTCGTGGAAGTGGCAGGCGTGAGTACAGGGCTCACCGCCTTCTTCAGCACATGTGCCTCATAGTGCACAGCCTCTCACTCGCAGGCGTGCCACCACGGCTCCCGTGACTTGCAGGAGGTGCGCGCCTAACCCCCAACTCCCCTGGGACTATCTAGTGCACGCGGGAATCCATTTTATTCGCGTGGTGATGTGTTTCGTGGAAGTAGCAGGCGTGAGTACAAGGCTGACCCCTTCCTCTTGCACAGCCTCTCACTCTCACGCATGCCACTCCGTCGCCCGTGATTTCCCGGAGTTGCGCGTCTATTGCCGAGGTTCCCTTGGGTCTAGTGCACCTGGGATTTGATTTTGGTGGCGTTGTCATGCGTTTCGTGGAAGTGGCAGGCGTGAGTACAAGGCTCACCGCCTTCTTTACCACATGTGCCTCATAGTGCACAGCCTCTCACTCGCAGGCGTGCCACCACGGCTCCCGTGACTTGCAGGAGGTGCGCGCCTAACCCCCAACTCCCCTGGGACTATCTAGTGCACGCGGGAATCCATTTTAGCCGCGTGGTGATGTGTTTGGTGGAGGTAGCAGGAGTAAGTACAAGAGTCACCGCCTTCTTTAGCACATGTGCCTCACAGTGCACAGCCTCTCACTGGCAGGCGTGCCACTACGGCTCCCGTGATTCGGCAGGAGGTGCGCGCCTACTCTCCAACTCCCCTGGGACTATCTAGTGCACCCGGGAATCCGTTTTGGCCGCGTGGTGAATGTGTTTCGTGGAAGTAGCAGGCGTGAGTACAAGGCTGACCCCTTCCTCTTGCACAGCCTCTCACTCTCACGCATGCCACTCCGTCGCCCGTGATTTTCCGGAGTTGCGCGTCTATTGCCGAGGTTCCCCTGGGTCTAGTGCACCTGGGATTTGATTTTGGTGGCGTTGTCATGCGTTTCGTTGAAGTGGCAGGCGTGAGTACAAGGCTCACCACCTTCTTTACCACATGTGCCTCATAGTGCACAGCCCCTCACTCGCAGGCGTGCCACCACGGCTCCCGTGACTTGCAGGAGGTGCGCGCCTAACCCCCAACTCCTCTGGGACTATCTAGTGCACGCGGGAATCCATTTTAGCCGCGTGGTGATGTGTTTGGTGGAAGTAGCAGGAGTAAGTACAAGAGTCACCGCCTTCTTTAGCACATGTGCCTCACAGTGCACAGCCTCTCACTGGCAGGCGTGCCACTACGGCTCCCGTGATTTGGCAGGAGCTGCGCGCCTACTCTCCAACTCCCCTGGGACTATCTAGTGCACCCGGGAATCCGTGTTGGCCGCGTGGTGATGTGTTTCGTGGAAGTAGCAGGGGTGAGTACAAGGCTGACCCCTTCCTCTTGCACAGCCTCTCACTCTCACGCATGCCACTCCGTCGCCCGTGATTTTCCGGAGTTGCACGTCTATTGCCGAGGTTCCCCTGGGTCTAGTGCACCTGGGATTTGATTTTGGTGGCGTTGTCATGCGTTTCGTGGAAGTGGCAGGCGTGAGTACAGGGCTCACCGCCTTCTTCAGCACATGTGCCTCATAGTGCACAGCCTCTCACTCGCAGGCGTGCCACCACGGCTCCCGTGACTTGCAGGAGGTGCGCGCCTAACCCCCAACTCCCCTGGGACTATCTAGTGCACGCGGGAATCCATTTTATTCGCGTGGTGATGTGTTTCGTGGAAGTAGCAGGCGTGAGTACAAGGCTGACCCCTTCCTCTTGCACAGCCTCTCACTCTCACGCATGCCACTCCGTCGCCCGTGATTTCCCGGAGTTGCGCGTCTATTGCCGAGGTTCCCTTGGGTCTAGTGCACCTGGGATTTGATTTTGGTGGCGTTGTCATGCGTTTCGTGGAAGTGGCAGGCGTGAGTACAAGGCTCACCGCCTTCTTTACCACATGTGCCTCATAGTGCACAGCCTCTCACTCGCAGGCGTGCCACCACGGCTCCCGTGACTTGCAGGAGGTGCGCGCCTAACCCCCAACTCCCCTGGGACTATCTAGTGCACGCGGGAATCCATTTTAGCCGCGTGGTGATGTGTTTGGTGGAGGTAGCAGGAGTAAGTACAAGAGTCACCGCCTTCTTTAGCACATGTGCCTCACAGTGCACAGCCTCTCACTGGCAGGCGTGCCACTACGGCTCCCGTGATTCGGCAGGAGGTGCGCGCCTACTCTCCAACTCCCCTGGGACTATCTAGTGCACCCGGGAATCCGTTTTGGCCGCGTGGTGAATGTGTTTCGTGGAAGTAGCAGGCGTGAGTACAAGGCTGACCCCTTCCTCTTGCACAGCCTCTCACTCTCACGCATGCCACTCCGTCGCCCGTGATTTTCCGGAGTTGCGCGTCTATTGCCGAGGTTCCCCTGGGTCTAGTGCACCTGGGATTTGATTTTGGTGGCGTTGTCATGCGTTTCGTTGAAGTGGCAGGCGTGAGTACAAGGCTCACCACCTTCTTTACCACATGTGCCTCATAGTGCACAGCCCCTCACTCGCAGGCGTGCCACCACGGCTCCCGTGACTTGCAGGAGGTGCGCGCCTAACCCCCAACTCCTCTGGGACTATCTAGTGCACGCGGGAATCCATTTTAGCCGCGTGGTGATGTGTTTGGTGGAAGTAGCAGGAGTAAGTACAAGAGTCACCGCCTTCTTTAGCACATGTGCCTCACAGTGCACAGCCTCTCACTGGCAGGCGTGCCACTACGGCTCCCGTGATTCGGCAGGAGGTGCGCGCCTACTCTCCAACTCCCCTGGGACTATCTAGTGCACCCGGGAATCCGTTTTGGCCGCGTGGTGAATGTGTTTCGTGGAAGTAGCAGGCGTGAGTACAAGGCTGACCCCTTCCTCTTGCACAGCCTCTCACTCTCACGCATGCCACTCCGTCGCCCGTGATTTTCCGGAGTTGCGCGTCTATTGCCGAGGTTCCCCTGGGTCTAGTGCACCTGGGATTTGATTTTGGTGGCGTTGTCATGCGTTTCGTTGAAGTGGCAGGCGTGAGTACAAGGCTCACCACCTTCTTTACCACATGTGCCTCATAGTGCACAGCCCCTCACTCGCAGGCGTGCCACCACGGCTCCCGTGACTTGCAGGAGGTGCGCGCCTAACCCCCAACTCCTCTGGGACTATCTAGTGCACGCGGGAATCCATTTTAGCCGCGTGGTGATGTGTTTGGTGGAAGTAGCAGGAGTAAGTACAAGAGTCACCGCCTTCTTTAGCACATGTGCCTCACAGTGCACAGCCTCTCACTGGCAGGCGTGCCACTACGGCTCCCGTGATTTGGCAGGAGCTGCGCGCCTACTCTCCAACTCCCCTGGGACTATCTAGTGCACCCGGGAATCCGTGTTGGCCGCGTGGTGATGTGTTTCGTGGAAGTAGCAGGGGTGAGTACAAGGCTGACCCCTTCCTCTTGCACAGCCTCTCACTCTCACGCATGCCACTCCGTCGCCCGTGATTTTCCGGAGTTGCACGTCTATTGCCGAGGTTCCCCTGGGTCTAGTGCACCTGGGATTTGATTTTGGTGGCGTTGTCATGCGTTTCGTGGAAGTGGCAGGCGTGAGTACAGGGCTCACCGCCTTCTTCAGCACATGTGCCTCATAGTGCACAGCCTCTCACTCGCAGGCGTGCCACCACGGCTCCCGTGACTTGCAGGAGGTGCGCGCCTAACCCCCAACTCCCCTGGGACTATCTAGTGCACGCGGGAATCCATTTTATTCGCGTGGTGATGTGTTTCGTGGAAGTAGCAGGCGTGAGTACAAGGCTGACCCCTTCCTCTTGCACAGCCTCTCACTCTCACGCATGCCACTCCGTCGCCCGTGATTTCCCGGAGTTGCGCGTCTATTGCCGAGGTTCCCTTGGGTCTAGTGCACCTGGGATTTGATTTTGGTGGCGTTGTCATGCGTTTCGTGGAAGTGGCAGGCGTGAGTACAAGGCTCACCGCCTTCTTTACCACATGTGCCTCATAGTGCACAGCCTCTCACTCGCAGGCGTGCCACCACGGCTCCCGTGACTTGCAGGAGGTGCGCGCCTAACCCCCAACTCCCCTGGGACTATCTAGTGCACGCGGGAATCCATTTTAGCCGCGTGGTGATGTGTTTGGTGGAGGTAGCAGGAGTAAGTACAAGAGTCACCGCCTTCTTTAGCACATGTGCCTCACAGTGCACAGCCTCTCACTGGCAGGCGTGCCACTACGGCTCCCGTGATTCGGCAGGAGGTGCGCGCCTACTCTCCAACTCCCCTGGGACTATCTAGTGCACCCGGGAATCCGTTTTGGCCGCGTGGTGAATGTGTTTCGTGGAAGTAGCAGGCGTGAGTACAAGGCTGACCCCTTCCTCTTGCACAGCCTCTCACTCTCACGCATGCCACTCCGTCGCCCGTGATTTTCCGGAGTTGCGCGTCTATTGCCGAGGTTCCCCTGGGTCTAGTGCACCTGGGATTTGATTTTGGTGGCGTTGTCATGCGTTTCGTTGAAGTGGCAGGCGTGAGTACAAGGCTCACCACCTTCTTTACCACATGTGCCTCATAGTGCACAGCCCCTCACTCGCAGGCGTGCCACCACGGCTCCCGTGACTTGCAGGAGGTGCGCGCCTAACCCCCAACTCCTCTGGGACTATCTAGTGCACGCGGGAATCCATTTTAGCCGCGTGGTGATGTGTTTGGTGGAAGTAGCAGGAGTAAGTACAAGAGTCACCGCCTTCTTTAGCACATGTGCCTCACAGTGCACAGCCTCTCACTGGCAGGCGTGCCACTACGGCTCCCGTGATTCGGCAGGAGGTGCGCGCCTACTCTCCAACTCCCCTGGGACTATCTAGTGCACCCGGGAATCCGTTTTGGCCGCGTGGTGAATGTGTTTCCTGGAAGTAGCAGGCGTGAGTACAAGGCTGACCCCTTCCTCTTGCACAGCCTCTCACTCTCACGCATGCCACTCCGTCGCCCGTGATTTTCCGGAGTTGCGCGTCTATTGCCGAGGTTCCCCTGGGTCTAGTGCACCTGGGATTTGATTTTGGTGGCGTTGTCATGCGTTTCGTTGAAGTGGCAGGCGTGAGTACAAGGCTCACCACCTTCTTTACCACATGTGCCTCATAGTGCACAGCCCCTCACTCGCAGGCGTGCCACCACGGCTCCCGTGACTTGCAGGAGGTGCGCGCCTAACCCCCAACTCCTCTGGGACTATCTAGTGCACGCGGGAATCCATTTTAGCCGCGTGGTGATGTGTTTGGTGGAAGTAGCAGGAGTAAGTACAAGAGTCACCGCCTTCTTTAGCACATGTGCCTCACAGTGCACAGCCTCTCACTGGCAGGCGTGCCACTACGGCTCCCGTGATTTGGCAGGAGCTGCGCGCCTACTCTCCAACTCCCCTGGGACTATCTAGTGCACCCGGGAATCCGTGTTGGCCGCGTGGTGATGTGTTTCGTGGAAGTAGCAGGGGTGAGTACAAGGCTGACCCCTTCCTCTTGCACAGCCTCTCACTCTCACGCATGCCACTCCGTCGCCCGTGATTTTCCGGAGTTGCACGTCTATTGCCGAGGTTCCCCTGGGTCTAGTGCACCTGGGATTTGATTTTGGTGGCGTTGTCATGCGTTTCGTGGAAGTGGCAGGCGTGAGTACAGGGCTCACCGCCTTCTTCAGCACATGTGCCTCATAGTGCACAGCCTCTCACTCGCAGGCGTGCCACCACGGCTCCCGTGACTTGCAGGAGGTGCGCGCCTAACCCCCAACTCCCCTGGGACTATCTAGTGCACGCGGGAATCCATTTTATTCGCGTGGTGATGTGTTTCGTGGAAGTAGCAGGCGTGAGTACAAGGCTGACCCCTTCCTCTTGCACAGCCTCTCACTCTCACGCATGCCACTCCGTCGCCCGTGATTTCCCGGAGTTGCGCGTCTATTGCCGAGGTTCCCTTGGGTCTAGTGCACCTGGGATTTGATTTTGGTGGCGTTGTCATGCGTTTCGTGGAAGTGGCAGGCGTGAGTACAAGGCTCACCGCCTTCTTTACCACATGTGCCTCATAGTGCACAGCCTCTCACTCGCAGGCGTGCCACCACGGCTCCCGTGACTTGCAGGAGGTGCGCGCCTAACCCCCAACTCCCCTGGGACTATCTAGTGCACGCGGGAATCCATTTTAGCCGCGTGGTGATGTGTTTGGTGGAGGTAGCAGGAGTAAGTACAAGAGTCACCGCCTTCTTTAGCACATGTGCCTCACAGTGCACAGCCTCTCACTGGCAGGCGTGCCACTACGGCTCCCGTGATTCGGCAGGAGGTGCGCGCCTACTCTCCAACTCCCCTGGGACTATCTAGTGCACCCGGGAATCCGTTTTGGCCGCGTGGTGAATGTGTTTCGTGGAAGTAGCAGGCGTGAGTACAAGGCTGACCCCTTCCTCTTGCACAGCCTCTCACTCTCACGCATGCCACTCCGTCGCCCGTGATTTTCCGGAGTTGCGCGTCTATTGCCGAGGTTCCCCTGGGTCTAGTGCACCTGGGATTTGATTTTGGTGGCGTTGTCATGCGTTTCGTTGAAGTGGCAGGCGTGAGTACAAGGCTCACCACCTTCTTTACCACATGTGCCTCATAGTGCACAGCCCCTCACTCGCAGGCGTGCCACCACGGCTCCCGTGACTTGCAGGAGGTGCGCGCCTAACCCCCAACTCCTCTGGGACTATCTAGTGCACGCGGGAATCCATTTTAGCCGCGTGGTGATGTGTTTGGTGGAAGTAGCAGGAGTAAGTACAAGAGTCACCGCCTTCTTTAGCACATGTGCCTCACAGTGCACAGCCTCTCACTGGCAGGCGTGCCACTACGGCTCCCGTGATTCGGCAGGAGGTGCGCGCCTACTCTCCAACTCCCCTGGGACTATCTAGTGCACCCGGGAATCCGTTTTGGCCGCGTGGTGAATGTGTTTCGTGGAAGTAGCAGGCGTGAGTACAAGGCTGACCCCTTCCTCTTGCACAGCCTCTCACTCTCACGCATGCCACTCCGTCGCCCGTGATTTTCCGGAGTTGCGCGTCTATTGCCGAGGTTCCCCTGGGTCTAGTGCACCTGGGATTTGATTTTGGTGGCGTTGTCATGCGTTTCGTTGAAGTGGCAGGCGTGAGTACAAGGCTCACCACCTTCTTTACCACATGTGCCTCATAGTGCACAGCCCCTCACTCGCAGGCGTGCCACCACGGCTCCCGTGACTTGCAGGAGGTGCGCGCCTAACCCCCAACTCCTCTGGGACTATCTAGTGCACGCGGGAATCCATTTTAGCCGCGTGGTGATGTGTTTGGTGGAAGTAGCAGGAGTAAGTACAAGAGTCACCGCCTTCTTTAGCACATGTGCCTCACAGTGCACAGCCTCTCACTGGCAGGCGTGCCACTACGGCTCCCGTGATTTGGCAGGAGCTGCGCGCCTACTCTCCAACTCCCCTGGGACTATCTAGTGCACCCGGGAATCCGTGTTGGCCGCGTGGTGATGTGTTTCGTGGAAGTAGCAGGGGTGAGTACAAGGCTGACCCCTTCCTCTTGCACAGCCTCTCACTCTCACGCATGCCACTCCGTCGCCCGTGATTTTCCGGAGTTGCACGTCTATTGCCGAGGTTCCCCTGGGTCTAGTGCACCTGGGATTTGATTTTGGTGGCGTTGTCATGCGTTTCGTGGAAGTGGCAGGCGTGAGTACAGGGCTCACCGCCTTCTTCAGCACATGTGCCTCATAGTGCACAGCCTCTCACTCGCAGGCGTGCCACCACGGCTCCCGTGACTTGCAGGAGGTGCGCGCCTAACCCCCAACTCCCCTGGGACTATCTAGTGCACGCGGGAATCCATTTTATTCGCGTGGTGATGTGTTTCGTGGAAGTAGCAGGCGTGAGTACAAGGCTGACCCCTTCCTCTTGCACAGCCTCTCACTCTCACGCATGCCACTCCGTCGCCCGTGATTTCCCGGAGTTGCGCGTCTATTGCCGAGGTTCCCTTGGGTCTAGTGCACCTGGGATTTGATTTTGGTGGCGTTTTCATGCGTTTCGTGGAAGTGGCAGGCGTGAGTACAAGGCTCACCGCCTTCTTTACCACATGTGCCTCATAGTGCACAGCCTCTCACTCGCAGGCGTGCCACCACGGCTCCCGTGACTTGCAGGAGGTGCGCGCCTAACCCCCAACTCCCCTGGGACTATCTAGTGCACGCGGGAATCCATTTTAGCCGCGTGGTGATGTGTTTGGTGGAGGTAGCAGGAGTAAGTACAAGAGTCACCGCCTTCTTTAGCACATGTGCCTCACAGTGCACAGCCTCTCACTGGCAGGCGTGCCACTACGGCTCCCGTGATTCGGCAGGAGGTGCGCGCCTACTCTCCAACTCCCCTGGGACTATCTAGTGCACCCGGGAATCCGTTTTGGCCGCGTGGTGAATGTGTTTCGTGGAAGTAGCAGGCGTGAGTACAAGGCTGACCCCTTCCTCTTGCACAGCCTCTCACTCTCACGCATGCCACTCCGTCGCCCGTGATTTTCCGGAGTTGCGCGTCTATTGCCGAGGTTCCCCTGGGTCTAGTGCACCTGGGATTTGATTTTGGTGGCGTTGTCATGCGTTTCGTTGAAGTGGCAGGCGTGAGTACAAGGCTCACCACCTTCTTTACCACATGTGCCTCATAGTGCACAGCCCCTCACTCGCAGGCGTGCCACCACGGCTCCCGTGACTTGCAGGAGGTGCGCGCCTAACCCCCAACTCCTCTGGGACTATCTAGTGCACGCGGGAATCCATTTTAGCCGCGTGGTGATGTGTTTGGTGGAAGTAGCAGGAGTAAGTACAAGAGTCACCGCCTTCTTTAGCACATGTGCCTCACAGTGCACAGCCTCTCACTGGCAGGCGTGCCACTACGGCTCCCGTGATTTGGCAGGAGCTGCGCGCCTACTCTCCAACTCCCCTGGGACTATCTAGTGCACCCGGGAATCCGTGTTGGCCGCGTGGTGATGTGTTTCGTGGAAGTAGCAGGGGTGAGTACAAGGCTGACCCCTTCCTCTTGCACAGCCTCTCACTCTCACGCATGCCACTCCGTCGCCCGTGATTTTCCGGAGTTGCACGTCTATTGCCGAGGTTCCCCTGGGTCTAGTGCACCTGGGATTTGATTTTGGTGGCGTTGTCATGCGTTTCGTGGAAGTGGCAGGCGTGAGTACAGGGCTCACCGCCTTCTTCAGCACATGTGCCTCATAGTGCACAGCCTCTCACTCGCAGGCGTGCCACCACGGCTCCCGTGACTTGCAGGAGGTGCGCGCCTAACCCCCAACTCCCCTGGGACTATCTAGTGCACGCGGGAATCCATTTTATTCGCGTGGTGATGTGTTTCGTGGAAGTAGCAGGCGTGAGTACAAGGCTGACCCCTTCCTCTTGCACAGCCTCTCACTCTCACGCATGCCACTCCGTCGCCCGTGATTTCCCGGAGTTGCGCGTCTATTGCCGAGGTTCCCTTGGGTCTAGTGCACCTGGGATTTGATTTTGGTGGCGTTGTCATGCGTTTCGTGGAAGTGGCAGGCGTGAGTACAAGGCTCACCGCCTTCTTTACCACATGTGCCTCATAGTGCACAGCCTCTCACTCGCAGGCGTGCCACCACGGCTCCCGTGACTTGCAGGAGGTGCGCGCCTAACCCCCAACTCCCCTGGGACTATCTAGTGCACGCGGGAATCCATTTTAGCCGCGTGGTGATGTGTTTGGTGGAGGTAGCAGGAGTAAGTACAAGAGTCACCGCCTTCTTTAGCACATGTGCCTCACAGTGCACAGCCTCTCACTGGCAGGCGTGCCACTACGGCTCCCGTGATTCGGCAGGAGGTGCGCGCCTACTCTCCAACTCCCCTGGGACTATCTAGTGCACCCGGGAATCCGTTTTGGCCGCGTGGTGAATGTGTTTCGTGGAAGTAGCAGGCGTGAGTACAAGGCTGACCCCTTCCTCTTGCACAGCCTCTCACTCTCACGCATGCCACTCCGTCGCCCGTGATTTTCCGGAGTTGCGCGTCTATTGCCGAGGTTCCCCTGGGTCTAGTGCACCTGGGATTTGATTTTGGTGGCGTTGTCATGCGTTTCGTTGAAGTGGCAGGCGTGAGTACAAGGCTCACCACCTTCTTTACCACATGTGCCTCATAGTGCACAGCCCCTCACTCGCAGGCGTGCCACCACGGCTCCCGTGACTTGCAGGAGGTGCGCGCCTAACCCCCAACTCCTCTGGGACTATCTAGTGCACGCGGGAATCCATTTTAGCCGCGTGGTGATGTGTTTGGTGGAAGTAGCAGGAGTAAGTACAAGAGTCACCGCCTTCTTTAGCACATGTGCCTCACAGTGCACAGCCTCTCACTGGCAGGCGTGCCACTACGGCTCCCGTGATTCGGCAGGAGGTGCGCGCCTACTCTCCAACTCCCCTGGGACTATCTAGTGCACCCGGGAATCCGTTTTGGCCGCGTGGTGAATGTGTTTCGTGGAAGTAGCAGGCGTGAGTACAAGGCTGACCCCTTCCTCTTGCACAGCCTCTCACTCTCACGCATGCCACTCCGTCGCCCGTGATTTTCCGGAGTTGCGCGTCTATTGCCGAGGTTCCCCTGGGTCTAGTGCACCTGGGATTTGATTTTGGTGGCGTTGTCATGCGTTTCGTTGAAGTGGCAGGCGTGAGTACAAGGCTCACCACCTTCTTTACCACATGTGCCTCATAGTGCACAGCCCCTCACTCGCAGGCGTGCCACCACGGCTCCCGTGACTTGCAGGAGGTGCGCGCCTAACCCCCAACTCCTCTGGGACTATCTAGTGCACGCGGGAATCCATTTTAGCCGCGTGGTGATGTGTTTGGTGGAAGTAGCAGGAGTAAGTACAAGAGTCACCGCCTTCTTTAGCACATGTGCCTCACAGTGCACAGCCTCTCACTGGCAGGCGTGCCACTACGGCTCCCGTGATTTGGCAGGAGCTGCGCGCCTACTCTCCAACTCCCCTGGGACTATCTAGTGCACCCGGGAATCCGTGTTGGCCGCGTGGTGATGTGTTTCGTGGAAGTAGCAGGGGTGAGTACAAGGCTGACCCCTTCCTCTTGCACAGCCTCTCACTCTCACGCATGCCACTCCGTCGCCCGTGATTTTCCGGAGTTGCACGTCTATTGCCGAGGTTCCCCTGGGTCTAGTGCACCTGGGATTTGATTTTGGTGGCGTTGTCATGCGTTTCGTGGAAGTGGCAGGCGTGAGTACAGGGCTCACCGCCTTCTTCAGCACAT